>NC_062546.1:53355212-53545739 GCF_016906955.1 Phacochoerus africanus
CATCAGCAGCCAAGGAGGGGGTTGGACTGCTCCAAAGTGGGTGCTCTTCATCTCTACGCTGTGCCATTCCGCCTCATCAAGCACAACTAACCTGTCCCCACTGAAGTGGTTGGTGGTTATTGCATGTGAGTCCCCAAAACAGAGGGGATGGATGCAAGGTGCACACACTGCCTCCAGGGTGAGAGGTACATCATCTCACCTGTACTCTGAGCCCTCAGCTTCATCTCTGTAAAATGAGGGGGGCTAGGGCTAGCTCTGTGGTTCCCAAACCAACTAGGGCATCTGAACAGGAGGAAATTAACACACATGCCGGCCTGTGATTAGGATGTGATGGAGGTCTCTGGATGGGATGATCTCTAATTCCCCTTTTCTCTGACGACCTTTTTGCTCTCAGGCAGTGGGTGGATTTACAGCAGTGATTGTTTTCTACACCATCGGTGTACAGGGCTGGAAAAAAATTTTCTGATTTATGAAATAATTTACATGAAAAGACTTATCAAGGCATATAATTAAAAGATAAACTATCTCTTCTTGAAAGAAAATTAGAAACATTAGTTAAAACCTACAAATTATACACTACTGTATATACAGTAGATAAGTAACAAGGCCTGTTATGTAGTACAGGGATCTAGTTCCGTGGATGCTCTGGGCTCAGAAAGAGGGGTAATAGCCAGTGATCCCCAAATTTTCCTCCCATTGTAAATATCCCATAGGATTAATTAATTAATTTATTATTTTTTATTTTATACTTAGGGCTACATCTGTGGCATATGGAAGTTCCCAGACTAGGGGTTGAATCTGAGCTGCAAGCCTACACCACAGCCACAGCAATGCCAGATCCTTAACCCACTGAGTGAGGCCAAGGCTTGAACCCATATCTCATGGCCACAATGTTGGTTTCTTAAGCTGCTGAGCCACAGCAGGGACTCCTCCCATGGGACTTTAAAAACTCCCTATGCCCACTCCCAATCTGCTCTGGCTGCCTCTTCCTGAGGCCACCTGCCTATGAACCTTCTTTTCCACATCTGGAACCTCAGCCACCTTATCTGTTCTCGATGGACCTGACCCGACACACTTCAGTGATCCAGCCTTGGCCAGGACACCAGCTGCCCAATCTCATCTCTGTCTCCAAGTAAGTTTGAATTTCAAGCTTAGATCCATTGATATCAGGATTGTTGGTAATGATTTGAATCAATGGCATCAGCATCCTGCAGCTGTGTTGCCTAATACACAGCTCCTTAGTGTATATTCCTCCTAGTCCTATGTGGCTATGGAGCATTTACACGCATTGAGATGCCTGTGAATATAAAGCCACACATTGAATTTCAAAGACCTGATATGAAAAACAGGATTTAAAATATCTCACTCATAATTTGATTATATGCTGGAATAATATTTTGGAGATACCAAGTTAAATAAAATAACTCGAGTAATTGGAATGAAGACTTTCTGTCACCTTTATTTTCTTCCTTTTTTTTTTTTTTTTAAATGTGGCCACCAGAAAATCTGGAATTACACATGTGATTGGAATTTTATTTCCTTTGGATAAAACCGCCCTAGAGAAGAGGTCCATGAGGCCCCTGGGCTGGGTGGCCCCTGGTCTCTGCGGACCTGGGCTATTATTCAGCCATCTTTTCTTCCTATGCCAGCTCTCTTCCATCCTGTTCTCTTTTTGGATTTACCTTAACTGGGGTAGTTTGAATTACCTGCTCCCGAAGAGACTTTAACTGTAAACCAAGGGAACCATAATTTCCTCTGGGTGTTCTGCAGAAGGTTCTGTTGCTCTGCCAGAGGAAACTTCCAGTGCTCCCAATGGGTCGTGTTCATAGTCTGAAATGATGAGATCAGTGAGCTTCTGCTGGTCAAGAAGGACTGCTGAGGCTCCCAAGGTGTCTGGGTCAAGCTGGGGCTGTTCTTGGGCGCTGGATTCTGTCACCAGAACCTGGAGCTTCGAATAATAACAGCTTTGTTGTTCTTTCCCAGGACCTATCAGAAATCAAGGTTTGAAAGGAGCAATTTCATGAAGCCCAAAGAATGACTTCTCCCTTCCCCACCTCCCCTTCTGCATCTGGTAAGTCAGCCCACCGGAGTGCATGGTGATTGGGGGCCTTTTGGGTCTCCCAGCCAGCCTGGGAACTCTCACTTTGGAAATGTGGTTTTCCTAAGACATTTCAGTTGTTCCAAGGTGTGAGGTGAAACTCCCCCCACCAAAAACAAACCTGTCAAGAACTGGCTTTGGATTGGAATGTTCAAGGTTAACCCACAGGGTGAACTAGAATCATAGGCCAGATTCCAAGTAATTATTCCACTAGGAACTGTCCGCTCCAAATACTTTAATGAAAAATGATGGAAAGAGTTATTGGCCTCTGGGATGTTCAACTCCACTGTGCAACTAAGCATCTGTGGTGGATCGGCCAGGGGAGATGACATCTGCCCCACCATGGAGACGCTGCAACAGTTTATCTTCCAAATAAGCAAAGAAAATGTGTTTCATGAATCCCCAAACACGATATGTGCAGATGAGGTTGAAAGCTGCCATTGACAATTTTTCATCTTAGTTGTAATGGGAATCCCTTGGAAACAAGTTTGAGATCATATGTAACTTTGACTTGCTACATTTACAACATTCCCAAGAAGACTAGGCATGAGATGATGAATGAAGACATTGCAAAGTTAATAATCTGAGAGAGAAACCCTTATTAAAATAAAACAAATGAGCTGCATATGCCATCCTCATAGGAACTGCACAGTTTAATAAAATGAACCACGCTTCCAATGTGTTCCATATGGTTTGTGTTGAGCAGAAGAAAAATGTGGGTAAGCCATGGCCCTTGCCCTCCAGGAGCTTGGAATCAAATTGGTTGTTGAGACAAAACTTTGGTGGAGGAGAAACTGCGTCACAATTGGAGAGTCTCAGCTGGAGAAAAGGAAGCATCTGATTGTTAAATTGGAAGGGGAGGGGGTAGAATAGGCAAGGGGAGCGGACATCAGTTCCTAGGATGCTTTTGTTATTGTTATTAACTTTTGTAAGGCAGTTAAGAGCAAAATTCCCAACCTCTGGCCCCATCTCATTGCTTCTCCATCTCCTCTCTTCTAAGAGGTAAGGACCACATGGTGATTGGAGTCTATCCTCTCAAGTGAATCTTTCTGACGTAAGTCTAAATGAAGAGCTAGAGCAAATGTGGTAAAATGTGACCTTGTGATATATCTGGAGAGTGGGTATTTGGTTGTTTTATCATTTTTTTCTGTATTTTATTGTATCCTTGGGACATTTCATAATTTAGAAGATTTTAAGTGGATAGCATGTATAGTGTCCAACTAATGAAAAGGAAACTCAAGAAAGAAGAAAAGAAAAAAAAATGGAAAGAAAGGAAGAAGGAAATAGGAAGAGAAAGAAAGGAAGGAAGAAGAAAAGTACAGATAAAAAGAGAGAATGAAAGAAAAGGAGAAAGGAAAGGAAGGCAGGAAGAAGAAAAGAAAGGGAAAAAAAAGGAACCTAGCATTTATGAGAAGTTATAGGGCTGCGAGGTCACCTTGCATGGAAAGAGTCAGAAAGGCATCTTCGTGTCAAGAAGATGAAGTACAACTGTGGTCCTGAAAAAAATGGAAAAGAGGAAGGATGCTTGGAGTGGGAGAACCTGCTAAAGAACAAGTCTCATCTGTAAAATGAGGAGGTTAGGTTTCATAAACAGTAAGATCTCCTTCAAACTTGACTGTTGATGTTATAGTCATTGATTCAATCCACAAGCCATTTTTGGACACCTGCCATAATGCTAGAGAGTATGGGGGATTCCTACATGGGATATGGCAGTGTGGCTGCCTTCCCCAAATCATGATTCCCATTGTCACCATTCATCATCCTTAACCGTAAAGGATTTACTGTAATTTTTCATATCTATCTATCTATCTATCTATCTATCTATCATCAATCTACCTATCTATTTATCTATCATCTATCTGCCTCAAGTCTTTTCTATCTTACTAAATTCTAAATTCCTTTAAGATGGAAACTATTTCACTTATTTCTCTATATCCCTGACAGTGTCAAGATAGGACTATAGAGATAAGTGGATGTTTGTTAAATACTCACTGAATGTGTAACTTATTCATTTAAATAGTAATCGAGAGGCTATTATGTCCTAAAACACAAATGGGAATATTCTGGAGATGCAAAGTTAAAGTAATCTCTATTTCTAAGGAGTTTTCTCTCTGGTAGGGGAGATGAATTTGTAAACTTCTGTTAATGCAAAGCAGGAAGTGCTAAGAACCAAAAAGAATCATAAAGGGATATATAGGTAAATTATTGCCTAAAGTGACAAATGTCAAAACTTCTGGTCTCTGTCAGAAGTATATGCTCTATTTTAGATAACAGACATATTACTTTTTTTGGGGGGAAGGAAGGCTTAAAAATACCAGGTACCACTCTTTTTAAACGGTAACATCTTTCTCATCTTCCCCTTCTTCCTATGCCTCCATCACATATTATATGAACTTATTTTTAACTCCAGAAGAAATAAAACAGACATGATCAATTTAATCTTTTTTAGGTCACTCTTTGTCATAAATTTTTTGAAATTTAAGATTATAATAGAACTCATTTTTTTCCCAGTTTGATGATGTATTCCTAACAAGCCAAAATCTGAATTCAGATTCAACACTTACGCACTTAAGAATATGTCTCCAAATAGTGATAACAGCATTCTAAAAACTGAAGACAAGTCTCCTAGAAGAGATGTCCCAGCCTGGACAGGCTCCCTTAGTTGGAATGTCAAGCAGAGCAATGCTGAGCAAAGCTCATGTCCCATGACCTTTCTGTCACGGCAACCACTGGCTTTGGAGTCTTACACAGAATGACAGTGTAGGTCAATGGGTGTCAGAATGGTAATAATGATAGAAGCAAAAATAGGCAACACTAATTTGGAGTGCTTATGTTACCCAACCCAAGTTTGTGTTCCTGATACACAATGAGGCCAAACACACTGAAACATCGGGGTTTGCAAAGATTTATTGCATGGCTGCATAGGAAGATGAGTGGCTCCTACCTAAACCCCCCCAAATCTCTGATGGGTTTCAGCAGAGCACCTTTAAAGGCAAGGTGAGGGAGGGGAGTGATTGCTTGTTGCAAACTTCTTGTTATAAGAATACTTTGCTCTTGGAGTTCCCATCGTGGCGCAGTGGTTAATGAATCTGACTAGGAACCATGAGGTTTTGGGTTTGATTCCTGCCCTTGCTCAGTGGGTTAACGATCCGGTGTTGCCGTGAGCTGTGGCGTAGGTCGCAGCGTTGCTGTGGCTCTGGTGTAGGCCGGTGGCTACAGCTCCGATCTGACCCCTAGCCTGGGAACCTCCATATGCTGTGGGAGCGGCCCAAAGAAATAGCAAAAAGACAAAAAAAAAAAAAAAGAATACTTTGTTCTTGCAACTGTCCATGTAGGTCAGGTCATGATGTTCTTGTAAACCTTCAGCAAGACCAATGTTATTCTCTTTTTTGCAACGTTTTATCTCTATATGACCAGGCTTCTAAATGGCCTCTCCTGTATATTTCAAGCTCTAGGCAATATTCTTAACTCAGAGCAAAAGCTGTAGAATACAGAGGGTAAGGTAAGAGATGCAAATCCAATATGGAGTCAGATTTTTCTTTCCTATTTCACTTACTATGTGTTTACACTGTTCTAAGCACTTGACATAAATTAACTCACTTATCCTAGCAACAATTGTATGAGTAGATACTAATTTAAAAAACAGAATAAAAAACAAAAAAATTCTTTCCTTCTTTCCTTCCCTCTCTCTCTTTCTTTCTCTTTTCTTTCCCTTCCTTCGTTCCTTCCTCTTTCTCCCTTCCCATTTCAGTGTGTTTGGCCTCATTCTGTGTAAGACTCCAAAGCCAGTGGTTGCCGTGACAGAAAGGTCGTGGGACATGAGCTTAGCTCAGCATTGCTCTGCTTGACATTCCAACTAAGGGAGCCTGTCCAGGCTGGGACATCTCTTCTAGGAGACTTGTCTTCAGTTTTTAGAATGCTGTTATCACTATCACGGACACAATGTTGTGTTCTTAACCCACTGAGCCCCAACAGGAACTCTGGAATCTTTAAATTAATTGTTATTGATGCTTTACGTACTATTTAGAAATTGTTAAAAGATATTGCTCGTACTTGTTGATTTGTACATTTGTACCAATAACACTTTCCACTGTGTACATTGTGAATTCCTTGGTCTGGAAGTCTGTAAGGAGAAAGAGCTCAGATTTGGGAGTTCAAGCCCCATCTCCACCCTATGTCTTGACCATCTCATCCTCAGTTTCCTCACCTATAAACCGGTAGAATGCTCACGTGGCTGAGGGATGTGAGAAGGAAAGGGTCAGGTCAGGCTTGTGGTACCACATCAGAGTTTAACTCCATTCATTTCCTTGTTTTCCTAAGCGACTCTCTTCAGTTGTAGTTCTTGGTGACTTTTTATCTCCTTAAATTCCACTGCTCTACTTGCACAAAGAGCCAAATTCAATAAAGACTCTGTCTCTGGACCTCTCCATGTTATCACTCCAGTTGTTTCCACCAATTTCTGAAAACAGAAAATAGTGCTTACAAAGTCTCAATTGTATTTTGTAGCAAGTAAGATAATTTTTTTCCCTCCTGACAAGAGAATTGCCAGTGAAAACTCTCTTTAGTTCCCACAATTGAAGCATATAATTTTCACCAAATCAGGTTTTGTAAAAGCTGAACAATGGTTAAGCATATGTTAGGTTTTAGAATCATCTCTAAAAACTAGAGTCAACTCGGAATTCCCACCATGGCTCAGAGGAATGAACCTGACTAGTATCCGTGAGGATGTGGGTTCGGTCCCTGGCCTTGATCAGTGGGTTAAGGATCCTGCTTTGCTGTGAGCTGTGGTGTAGGTCACAGATGGGCTCAGATCCCTTGTTGCCATCTCTGTGGCGTAGGCCAGCAGCTGCATCTCCAATTAATCCCTCAGCCTGGGAACATCCATGTGCTGCAAGTGCGGCCCTAAAAAAAAAAAAAAAAAAAAAAAAAGGCTTAGCATCAACTCTAGAAATAGCTGAAGGACCATGGCTAAGAAGTGCTTCTGAGCCTCAGTTTCCTCATCTGTAAAATGGGGGAAGCATCTACTTTACAAGGTTGTGGAAAGGGCTTCATGAGGTAAAGGGCTTGGCACAATGTTTGAAGCTATTATTATTTTATCTAAAGATTAGTGAACAGTAATAGTCTTTTAATTTCCCTCCACAACGTCACTTGTATTATCTTAGAAAATTTATGGGGAAATAAATCAGGAGTTCCCGTTGTGGCTCAGCTGGTTAAGAACCTGACATAGTGTCTGTGAAGATGTGGATCTGATTACTGGCCTTGCTCAGCAGGTTAAGGATCCAGTCCTGTCGAAAACTGAAGTGTAGGTTGCAGATGCGGCTCGGATCCAGTGTTGCTATGGCTGTGGCATAGGCCTCAGCAGCAGCTCTAATTTGACCTAGCCTGAGAACTTCCATATGCCCTAAAAAGAAAAAAAAAATAATGAACTATGATCTCATCAGAAAGCTGGGCTTGCCCCATAATGAAGTAAGAGTTTTAACTAAAGAAATAACCACCCCCCCATACACCCCTGGCTGAGGAGGCAGATAGGTGGGTCAGCAGCTTTGCTCGCCTATACCACCCTTCTTGTAATCTTATGGCAACTACGGGCTTTATGTCCTTGCTAGCAGCTCTGCTAGCTGTGCTCCAAGCATTGCATATCAGTTTCATTTTTGTAATCTTGTTTACTCAGCTTCTTAGGGAAAAACAAGACCCAGAAGTCTGTATTGTTATAAAAGTTACCCAGAACAAAGACCTGGTGTTTAGACTCTGGAGGCAGACTCCTCTGAGCCTGCACTGGTGCTGAATAAAGCTGGCTATTCCGCATCTCTGAGTGTATTTGAGTGCTGTTTGTCTCTCTGCTGCCACAGTTTCTGCAACAATACAATCACTCATTAGCAATTTGACCTTGGACTGGATTCCACTCAGCCTCAGTTTGCCATTTGGAACTTGGGTGCACTATTTGTTCTGTCCATCTTGCAGTTTTGTGGCTCTAGGACAAGGTAAGTGATTCAAAAGCAGGTTGTAAATTGTCAAGTACTGAACCAAATCTAGTGAAGAATCTTACCAGGTTCTCTTTTCTTTTTTTTTTTTTTGTCTTTTTGCCTTTTTCAAGGGCCACTCCCGAGGCATATGGAGATTCCCAGGCTAGGTGTCTAATCGGAGCTGTAGCCACCGGCCTACACCAGAGCCACAGCAACTCGGGATCTGAGCCGGGTCTGCAACCTATACCATAGCTCACGACAACGCAGGATCCTTAACCCACTGAGCAAGGGCAGGGATCAAACCCTCAACCTCATGGTTCCTAGTCAGATTCGTTAACCACTGCACCAGGATGGGAACTCCATTACCAGGTTCTTTTTTCCATGTGAGGAAGAGCTTGGGCTTCTTGGCCAGGTGGGATGGAGTCTCAGGCTAGTTTTTCACCTGCTGGGCAAATTTCTGCCTCAGTTTACTCATCCGTAAAATGAGGATAAATAATAGCAACACATGGGACTGTGGTATAGATACATGAGTTAATGCAGTAAAGCACTTTGCATAGTGATTGATGTAAGTAAGAGCTAAATAATGTTAGTTAATAAATTATCTATTTTATTTTTTTGTCCCACCTGCAGCATATGGAAGTTCCCGGACCAAGGATAAAATCTGAGCTACAGCTGCGACCTACACTACAACAGTGGCAACACCAGTTCCTTAACCCACTGTGCCACAGTGGGAAATCCTAAATTCTCTACTTTACAATGGAGGAGTTGGGCAACCTTATCTTCATAATGCCTCCTAGTTTAAACATTCTTTCCTAATTTCTAGCTCAAGAAGTCTTTTGAATGTTCTGGCAGTTTTTGTGGTAATGGTTTTCTGCTGATAGCATTAAAGATCAGAGGAACAAGTTTTTGGAAATTCTGATTATTTGGTTTGTGTTTAAAGTCACCCAGTTCCCATCAGCTGCCACTTAAAATCCTCTATGTAATTTTTCAGAAAACTGTGTCCTCAACTTTTTTTTTTTTTTTGGTCTTTTTAGGGCTGCACCCATGCCATATGGAAGTTCCCAGGCTAGGGCTCAAATTGGAGCTAGAGCTGCCGGCCTACACCACAGCCACAGCAATGCTGGATCCTTAACCCATTGAGTGAGGCCAGGAATCAAATCTGGGTCCTCATGGATACTAGTTGGATCCATTTCCACTGAGCCACAACAGGAACTCCTGGCCTCAACTGTGCCTGGGATGGGTCCGTGATTCACACATTGTCTTATCTTATCCAGTGCCTTCCCCAGGATCTCAGTGAGTTCACAGGAGACTGCGGGATATGGTTGAAATGTGGGAGGAACTTGACCTCTGTCAGACACCTCATGATTTACTCACCTTGTCAATTACTAGCAAGAGATGGTCCACAGTTTCAACAGGGTTGCACTAGTTCCTTTTGGGGACACCCTATCCTTTTAGAGCCTGTGTTTTCTGAGGTAGCTGCTGGACGATAATAGGAGCTCTCAAAATACGACTTTAGGGGTTTAGGACATGCTACCCTAAAATAGGCCACTTTGGCATATTTGTACTAAAACTGTAGGAACTGGAAAAAGAGCAAGCGCAGGCGAAAGGCTTTCTCTGAACTCCCCCGATCTGCCTAAAGACAGACCCTCCAAAAGGCTTAATACCAATTGCCATAGATCTCCTTCCTGGGAGTTTCATCCACCAAAGGACTTCTTTTTTCTTTTTTTTTTCCTTTTTGTATTTTGGCCACGCCCATAACATACAGAAATTCCTACGCCAGGGATCGAACCCCAGTCACAGCAGTGACAACACTGGATTCTTAACCCGCCAAGCCACCAGAGAATCCAAGGACTCTTACCGTTACCTAAAAACTGCATCTGCCCCTTGGTGGATGTCGAGACAATAGACGACACAACCAAGCCAAAGAGAGGGAGAAGGAAGGATTTATTACTTGCAGGAAGAAAGGAAAACACACAGGGGATCCTTCCCAAAGCAGTGTCTCCCCAAACAGCAAAATTGGGGTAGTTTTGTGGAAAGTAACATAATGTCTTTTCTATCAAAGGAAATCTTGGTTAATCCATTTTCTTCTGGTTTCGGTGGAGATGCCCCTGCAACCCCCTTCCTGTTTACCTCTTTTCCCAGCAACAATTCGTTTCAATTAGCCAACCGCGAAGAATGTGCACCCTGACCTGACCAATGGGAAGGGGACGGGTGCATCACCTGCGTTAGGGATAAATAGGGGAGGGTCCTTTGTTCGATGCACATGCTTTTTGGAGGACCCGCACCCTTCTGCAGAAGTAAAGAGTCTTGTCGAGATTTCTGCTTGGTCACGTGTCTCACTTTCCGACACTGGCGACCTGAGCCAGAGTTATCTTAATTTCCATCAGTTTTAAGCTGAGGGTATGTGCATATTCACAAAGGGACTTGAGCAGAGGAGAATTCAGCATAGAATTGGGACCAAGGTTGACAGAGTCCAAGTCTTAGTTGATTGAAGCCCGAAGGGTTAACACCTTCATTCTGTCCTCCAGTTGGGTGGAGCCTTAGTTCTTGCAGAACTTGAAGGTGTATTATTCTATACATCCCTTGAGGAGGAATTACTGTCACTAACTATCGTCTGACTGCCTTTTCTCTACTCCTGCCTTCCTGTGTCTCTTAAAGATCCTTAATTACTGAGATGTTCAAAGGCAAGCATGGCAGCCAGGCCAGTTCACAGTATGGCTTAAGCCAAAAGGGCTTCTCTTAGGTCAAGAAAGTCAAGCCTGTTCTGTTTCTTGGGGGACCCCCAACCCCATCTGCTTACCTGATCATGGGAGCAAAAACTAGAAATCAACACCATACCCAAAGATTTTTCCCAGCTAGTCTATATCCCCTCTATTCTTCCAAGGATCCATTCATCTTGAAAATCCCTTACTCTCCTCTAAGAGGCGTACCTCCTGCCCTCCTTTTCCCTGTGAAGGTGGCATTTAAACCTGAGGGTTTTTTTTGTTTGTTTTTTTAGGGCTGCACCTGCTGCATATGGAAGTTCCCAGGCTAGGGGTGAAATCAGGCTGCCGGCCTACACCACAGCTCACGGCAAGGCCGGATCCTTAACCCACCCGCACGAGGCCAGGGATCGAACTTGCATCTTAATGGATCCTAGTCGGGTATGTTAACCGCTGAGCCACAAAGGGAACTCCCTAAACCTGAATTTTAAGCCGCCTCAGAGAGTTTATTCATTTTCCCCAGGTATTGCACATGTATACAGGGGATGAACATGTTTACAAACTTCTGTTTGTTTTTCTCTGGTTAATTTGTCTTTTATTATAGGAATCTCAGCTAAGACTCAGGAGGCTAGAGGTAAATTTATTTCTCCCATGCTACACTGTGATGAAAACGAAGTATCCGTGGAACTAGACTCTCATACTAAGTGAGGTAAGTCGGAAAAAGAAAGACAAATACCATATGATATCACTTATATCTGGAATTTAATATAGAGCACAAATAAACCTTTCCACAGAAAAGAAACTCATGGACTTGGAGAACAGACTTGTACTTGCCAAGGGGAGGGGGAGGGAGTGGGATGGACAGGGAATCTGGGGTTAATAGATGCAAACTATTGCCTTTGGAATGGATAAGCAATGAGATCCTGCTGTATAGCACTGGGAACTAAATCTAGTCACTTATGATGATTAGATTCATAAGTCATCTAGTGACTTATGAAGATAATGTGAGAAAAAGAATGTATATATGTATGTGTGGTTAGGTCACTTTGCTATATACAGTAGAATATTGCCAGAACACTATAATGGGAAGAAAAAAAAAGAAATGAGGTATTACATGAAAAATCAATGGGGAACAGGAGATGAGGGTGGCAGTACCCTAAAACATGTGCATGCAAACCCTACATCCTGGTAGTAAGTAGTTGTGGTTAAGAATAAAATTCTTTTTTCAATTTATGTGTATATATATATATATATATATATATATATATACACACATACACATGTATATATTTTTTAATTTTTTCAATTTATGGGTATATATACAAGTATATATCCATATATTTATACATACAGATATAAAAATGTATACAATATACACCCACATCATATGGAAGTTCCCCAGCTAGGGATTGAATCAGCCACAGCTGCTGCAATGCGGAATCCTTTAGCCCACTGTGCTGAGCCCGGGATCCAACCGGGGCTTCCACAGCCACCCGAGCCACTGCAGTCGGCTTCTTAACCCACTGTGCCACAGCAGGAACTCCTACGGGTATATATTTTTCAACTGGCTATTGAGTTGGTAGAACATAAATATCTGTACCAAGTTGTTTGGGATCCAACTACTTAATGCATTTCTTTTGGCCTGGCATGACACACAGTTTTTATTGAGACACTGAGAACACTGCGAACCTAGAAAAGTTGGCAACCTCTAGGGTAGATCCCTCAGTTTTGGGATTTTCTTGGGAAAAAAAAAACTCCTGTGTGTGCAATAGGGCAGGCCCGTCCTATTCTCCAAGCCCCTGGAGCTAAAGAAGGCGGGTATACAATTGCATGTGAAGGCGAAACTCTGCAAACTCAGATTTGCCTTGTGTACATTTCCGTTCACTGTCCAAAGAAAGGCTACACTGCGGGAGGAGGAGGGAAAATCAGATTTTCCATAATAAACTGGAGGCGGCTTCTTTACTTTGAAGTCTGTTCCCTTTTGGCTTCTGGAAAGTGTCTCTGCACTAACAATTTGTACTGATTTTCGCTGTGGATGCACAACCTTGTTGTGGTGAGTTCTGATTAGCACATGAATAACCCCCGTCCCCCCCCTGACTGTGAGCCTGGGGGAGACACATTTGCAATTGAATATGCACTTAACCCGGGTCTGGAGTTTGAAGTCTCAATCCATTTCCACAAGCTTTCCTGGGACTCCTGCCCAGATATGAGTCCCAGGGAATGTTCATGTTTCCTGCTCAGTTTTGTGCTACGTCCTTGGCAGCCATGGGGGATGGGGAGGAGGGGGCTCTGGGGGGTGTGGGGTGTAGGGTAGGACAGTGATGTCCACACCTTGTCCTCAAGCACTACAGGGACTTGGCTTTCACCACCTTCATATTCTTTTTATCAAAGTAGTTTGTGCACAGCAGGAACTCAGACGCTAGTGGAAAAGTTCTTGATGGAAAACTGGTGACCTGATCCTCTTCTCCCTTCCAAACTCCCTTCCAGTTCCCCCAGGGTAATCTCTTGCACCTATTTTTTTGGAGGTCGTCTCTTGGTTACCTTGGTAACCATTGGGAACTCGTTGACCAAAATTGCCTGCCTTGGCCAGGATAATCACTTGCAAGGGGTGTCTCATAACAGGAGGTCCAATAAAGGACCTGGTTCTGCCCTAAAAAGTAATCAGGGGAATCTAGGAAGAGCCAAAAAGAGGGAGGAGATGCCAGCTCATAATAAAACTAACTGGAAGAATTTGGGAGGGGCCAATAGAAGGACCAAGCTCCTTGAGACATCATTAACTTACAGTCGTCTCCCAAAGTCCCCTAGGTTTCCCTCTCTATCTTTGGTCCCCAGTGGGACTTTAGCAACTACCTGTGTGACAGTTCTACTCCATCCCTATCGTATCTGGGAGGGACTGATCCAAACCTAAGAATCAAATACACAAAGAACTCATTCTTTTTTTTTTTTTTTTGTCTTTTCAGGGCTGTACCCGCGGCATATGGAGGCTCCCAGGCCAGGGGTCCAATCAGAGCTACAGCTGCCAGCCTACACCAGAGCCATAGCAACACAGAATCCTCAACCCACTGAGCGAGGACAGAGATCGAACCCGCAACCCCATGGTTCCTACTCAGATTCGTTTCTGCTGTGCCATGACAGGAACTCCCCAAAGTACTCATTCTAATGAAAAAGTTTATCCTGTAAATCTAAATTTTAGATAATCCCACCTAAAAGAAAAAAGAGAGAGAGAGGCAATCTTACTGCCCTCACTTGACCAGACCTTGAATAGGGATCTGGGAGTCTGATTGATAAGAAAGCTTACCCTTACCTGTGCTGGCTTGCTCAGCGCCCCTGATAGCTGTGCTGCAGGCTCGGGGAGTCCTGACCACTCCATCCTTGTTACTAAAATTTTTGGAGGAAAACTTTTCCTCTAACGATTTAGGTCTAATTACTGAGGACCTGAACATTAACTGGCAATAGACATATCAACAGGAGAAAAATTTATTCAGCATATGAGAATACCCAGTAGTGATGCTGTGTAAGGAGCCTGATTCCTGGTGAGGCTTCTCCTTCTAGGAGGGATTCTCCCCCCTGCCCCTTTTTAGGGCCATACCTGTGGCACATGGAAGTTCCCAGACTAGGAGTCAAATCAGAGCTGCAGCTGTCAGCCTATACTACAGCATGCAGCAACGCGGGATGCTTTCACCCACTGACTGAGACCAGGGATCAAACCCGCATCCTCATGGATACAAGTTGGGTTCATTACTGCTGAGCTGAAATGGGAACTCCCACAAAGTGTTCTTGCCAGGCACATTCATTGTGTGAGGCAAAGCAGGGTTGTGAACTGGTAGATTTTCCTTCAGCTGAGCGCCAGAGGAGTCAGCTGGGAGATTGGGGGCCTTCTCTCCATCTCTGTGATTGAAAGAGGGCCTCAGAGTTCATGTTGTAGCTCAGTGGATTAAGAACCCAACATAGTGTTCATGAGGTTGCAGGTTCAAACCCTGGCCTTGCTCAGTAGGTTGAAGATCTGGTGTTGCCATGAGCAGTGGTATAGGTCACAGAGGTGGCTCGGATCTAGTGTTGCTGTGGCTGTGGTGTAGGCTGCAGCTGTGGCTCTGATTCGACCCCTAGCCCAGGAACTTCCATATGTCAAGGGTGCAGCCATAAAAAGAGAAAAAGAAAAGAAAAGAAGAGGAGAGGAGAGAAGAGAAAAAGAGCCTTATTTTAGGTCACCAGAAATCTAATGTTGAATATGCACACCCTAAAAGTTGAGAGTTAAGTTTTATTTGGGGCAAAATGAGGACTTAAGCCAGGAGGCAGCATCTCAAATTACCATGAGAAAAGTGGTCCTTAAAGGAGGAGGAGAGCTAGGATATAAGGGAATTTTGCAACAAAGGGCAGGTAGTAGAAACAAAAGATTAGTGTTAATAAAAGAAAGCCAAGTATATCAGGTTAAGGAATTTAGCCCTTTTCTTTGTATGGGAAGATGCAAGGTCTGGGCTCACTGAAATCATTCCTTTGACATGCATCTCAGCTGTCTGGGCCGTATCCTGTGTTTTCATATCCGGAGTTTCCTCAGGGCTCACCTTGGGGAGTGGCTGCAATCTGATGGCAGCTGGATGGCAGGTAATCTGTGTTTGCTTCCTGAGTTTTCTCTAGACTTGGTGGCGACTGCAATCACTGATGACTGTGACATCCTTTGTTTACTGCTATGGTGGGCAAAGTTTTATTTCTCATTAATTTTCCCCAAAATTTATCTGATTTATTCAGAGATGATTTGGATAGCACAATATTGGTGATAAAGGCAGGGTGATCAATTTTTTTATAGACCCAACTTGGGCCCCAGTTGTATTAGACAGAAAAAACAAAGCAAACCAAAAAAAAAAAAATCAAAACCAAATGAAAACTGCCAAAGCAAAATGGAGAAAGAAAAATGGAGCTGGAAGAATTGGGCTCCCTAACTTCAGACTATACTACAAAGTGACAGTCATCAAAACCATATGGTACTGTCACAAAAACAGAAATATACATCAGTGGAACAGGATAGAAAATCCAGAGTTAAACCCATGCACCTACAGTCAACTAACCTATGACTAAGGAGGCAAGGATATACAATGGAGAAAAGACGGCCCCTTCAATAAGTGGTGCTGGGAAAACTGGACTGCTACATGTAAAAGAATGAAATTAGAACATTTCCTAACACCATACACAAAAATAAACTTTTTATGGGTTAAAGACCTAAATATAAGACAGGACACTATAAAACTCTTAGAGGAAAACATAGGCCGAACACTCTTGACATAAATCACAGCAATATCTTCTCAAATCCCCCCCCTAGAGTAATGACAATAAAGATAAAAATAAACAAATGGGACCTAATGAAACTGAAAAGTTTTGCACAGCAAAGGAAACCCTAAACAAAAAAAGAACCCACAGAATAGGGGAAAATATTTGCAAATGAAGTGACTGACAAGGGATTAATCTCCAAAATTTATAAACACCTTCTGCAGCTCAATACCAAAAAATGAATAACCCCATCAAAAAATGGGCAGAAGATATAAACAGATAATTCTTCCAAGAATACATCTGGATGGCCAAAAAACTCATGAAAAGATGAGGTACCACTTGACACCAGCCAGAATGGCCATCATCAAAAAGTCTGCAAACAATAAATGTGGAGAAAAGGGAACCCTATTACACTGTTGGTGGGAATGTAAACTGGTGCAACCACTGTGGAAAATGGTATTGAGAGTACTCAAAAACTAAAAATAGAATTAACGTTTGATCCAGCAATCCCACTCCTGGGCATCTATCCAAAGAAAACCATGACGCAAAAAGATACTCCAATGTTCATTGCAGCACTATATACAACAGCTAAGACATGGAAGCAACCTAAATGTCCATCAACAGAGGGGTGAATAAAGAGGACATGGTACATATACACAATGGAATATTACTCAGCCAAAAAAGAAAGGAAATAATGGCATTTGCAGCAACATGGATGGACCTAGAAATTATCATGCTAAGTGAAGTCAGTAAGACACCAAAGTCATATGCTATCACTTATGTGTGGAATCTAAAAAAAAGATACAATGAACTTCTTTGCAGAACAGATACTGACTCACAGGGTTTGAAAAGCTTATGTTTTCCAAAGGAGGCAGGTTTGGGGTGGGGGATGTGCTGCGGTTTGGGGATGGAAATGCTATAAAATTGGGTTGTGATGATTATTGTAATAAATGTAATAAAATTCACTGAGTTAAAAAAACAAAACCAAAAGACCCATAATCATATAATAGAAAAGAATTATACCTAAGTGTGTTATAATTTAACACAAAAATAGGAAAAATAGGTGTTAATTTGCAACAGTAGGTTATTCTCTAATATGTATTATTCTGTTTTATTTTAAAAAGACAGCAGGAGTTCCCGTCATGGCGCAGTGGAAACAAACCCAACTAGGAACCATGAGGTGGCAGGTTCGATCCCTGGCCTTGCTCACTGGGTTAAGGATCTGGCATTGCCGTGAGCTGTGGTGTAGGCTGGAGATGAAGCTCGGATCTGGTGTTGCTGTGACTGTGGCATAGGTCAGCAGCTACAGCTCCGATTAGACCCCTAGCCTGGGAACTTCCATATGCCGCAGGAGCAACGCTAAAAAGAAAAAAGACAAAAGATAAAAAAAAAACAAAAGATAACAGTAGGACTAGTTAACAGTGGCAATTAGTAATTAACAGTAAAAGAATTAATAATAAAGAATTAAAATAATTGATAATAAATAATGTGTAAGAAAATGTAATATTTTCATAATGTTTTTCTCTTCTGATAAGTAATTTATCTTAACACTTTGGGGAAACTATTTATTGTATATTTTCACTTTTTTAGGCTATATTATTGTGTATTCGAAAGCATACAGTGAGACTTTACAAAGGGAAACAATAGGAATAACTACTTAGCTACTACATATATTTAATAAAAAATCACAATGACGTATTTTTTGTCCCCTGCCACAGTGGCTATTTTTTTTCCTTCTGTTTCCTTTTCCATTCATACTTCTTTGAACTGTCTACAGCTTTAAAAGAGACTTTTCTTTTCTGTAGTAGTGAAACAGAATACTCAAAATTCACTGCCTTTTAGCTCTGCTCTTATTAAGTATGTATTACCAAAATTTTGTGGGTCAGGCCAACATGATGGCAACAAGCTACGTACTCCATCAAAAGGACGGAGTTCCCATTGTGGTGCAGCAGAAATGAATCCAACTAGTATCCATGAGGATGCAGGTTCGATCCCCGGCCTCGCTCGGTGGGTTAAAAATCTGGTGTTGCCGTGAGCTGTGGTGTAGGCTGACTGCTGTAGCTCCATTTACCCCTAGCCTGGAACTTCCATATGCCTCAGGTGCAGCCCTAAAAAAACACAAATAAATAAATAAATAAATAAATAAATAATAAATAAAAGATTAAAAAAAAAATGTCCATCACTTTTAAGCACTCTGATGGCACCCCGGCTGCCATCATAAATTAAATCTTTCTTTGCTGGGGAAAAGGCTCTAAAAACACAGAAGGATTTGGAACTTGTGAAATCCAAGCTGGATTTTCAGTAAATCGTGGTGTTAGTAAACAAATTACTATTTAACAGAAAATGCTATATAACGTGGCTGCTCATTTCTGGTACGATTTTTTTTGGAGTCCTGCAATAGTCTTATTTCCAAAAAAATGAGTCATTAACTCTTTCGCTATGTGAATTTTATTGCAACTTACATTTTCCATAAAACAACTCAGATGCCGTGACTGAATCCTTTTTTATTCTTTGTTCTTTCTTTCTTTCTTTTTTTTTTTTTTTCTTTTTAAGGCCACACCCACAGCATATGGAAGTTCCCAGGTTAGGTATTGAATCAGAGCTGCAGCTGCTGGCCTACACCACACATCACAGCCACAGCAAAGCAGGATCTGGGGTGTGTCTGTGATCTACACCTCAGCTCACAGCAATGCTGGATCCTTAACCCACTGATTGGGGCCAGTGATTGAACCCGCATCTTCATAGATGTCAGGTTCATTACCCCTGAGCCACAGTGGGAACTCCAGTGCTTCCTTTTCTAGGGGGCTTATGACCTCTTCACAGCTCATCAAACTGTTTTGGAGAAACTGCACAAAAGTCTCTGTTTTACTGTAATGCTTTTCTCCATTTTCGTCCTCAGTGTGATTCCAAATATTCCACATTCTTCTTGTTCTACATAAATAGAAAATAGGATTATAGGATAGGCTGATCTTTTAATTTCTGTGGCAACAAAAATAGCTATCTTGTAGTCAAGAAGCAACTTCCTTCTGTTTTTATAAACTGTCAACAATCTAAGTGCTTCTGACTCTTTTGAAGCAAATGAAAAGTGATCAAAATTCTTTCATTATGAAAGCCTCAGTATCACAGATAAACGGATTACATCTCTCTTTTTAACAGTGTTCCTACAAGGTGTGAACGACATTTGACAGGTATGATCTTTTCATTTTCTTGGCGAACACTTTACACAGGAACAAGAATTTGCCAAAGTTTACATTCGTGTCGTTTGCCAAATACACAGATAGAGAGGTAAAGTCTAGTTTTATTTGGACAAGATTGTTGATTAAGAGGTTTCGAAATTCCATTTTTGAAATCAAATTGCCTAAGAGCTAGGGGAAGGATTTTTTTTTAGTGGCTACAATTCAATACTTCATTGGATTTACAGTAAAAGTATAATCCTTGGTAAAATCTTAAAGAGGATGTTACCACATTAGCATGCAATATAAAATTTATCAAAATGTTCCCCATTTTTTGCCCACAAGTCATTTCAGTTTCATCTTCTTAATCACAATATGTAATGTTACTACTTCACTCAATGTCATAGAGCAATCAGGAAGAAGACAATCATATGTTTTTTGTTTTTTGTTTTTTGTCTTTTTGCCATTTCTTGGGCCCCTCCCGCGGCATATGGAGGTTCCCAGGCTAGGGGTCGAATCGGAGCTGTAGCCACCGGCCTCCACCACAGCCACAGCAATGTGGGATCCGAGCTGCTCACGGCAGTGCCGGATCGTCAACCCACCGAGCAAGGCCAGGGATCGAACCTGCAACCCCATGGTTCTTAGTTGGATTTGTTAACCACAGTGCCAGGATGGGAACTCCCATATGTTTTGTGTACGGCATACTCAAGATAATTCAGCAGCCACTATTTGTTACTGAGTGTTGGTGTCTTTGGGGAAACAAAAAAACTTTTGATTGGGAGTTCCTGCTGTGGCTCAGTGGATTAAGAACCATGAGGATGTGGGTTTGATCCCTGGCCTCGCTCAGTGGGTTAAGGATCCTGCTTTGCCATGAGCTGTGGTGTAGGTCACAGATGCAGCTCAGATCCCGAGTTGCTGTGTCTGTGGTGTAGACCTGCAGCTGCAGCTCTGATTCGACCCCTAGCCCAGGGAACTTCCATATCCAGCAGGTGTGACCATAAAAAGAAAACAAAAAAACAAACAAACATTTGGTTATTTATTCCCCGGATTCAATTGCATGCATCCCTCCCTGTTATTAAAATAACACAGCTGTTCAGTCTTGTTCAGCAATGTCTGGGTCGTTGTCATTTTGATGACATGAACTCGGAGAACGTGATCACAATATTCGCAGTGTGAATACACCAACACGATCTCAATGCAGAGCACAGCTGTTACTCTCGGGCAAAGTCAAAGTTAGAGTGCATGTCAATCACACACTGGAATCAGGTCCCTAGAGGGTGAAACCCTGGGTGATCCACTAGTGTGAACCATGAATCGAGGTTACTAACATCAGTGCTCAAGGGGAAGTGGCAATGACAGCATCTATGAAGGCACATAGCCTCTGTCACGTCCACTTGACAATAAAGATAGTGCTGCTGTCAGCCTGTACTTTGAGGCCCCTGTGTGGGTTTCCTCCCTAGTCTTTCCCCCTCATCTCCTGCACTCACAGTGGAAAACCATGACTTTCCACAGGGATTTCCTGGGGGTGGGGAGGGGGTATGTGGAACTTTCAGTAACAAAACAGGACAGTTCCAGGCAGGGCGTGGCAGATCTAGATCTAGAAATAACTCCTGATGGTCCCCCATACAGACTTGTCATGTGTCCCCGGCTTTTAGCTTCATTCCTCAGTCTTACCCTTCAAGGTGACCCAGCTGTCAAAATCTCTGGATGAACAGACAGATGAAGCATAATCTAGACTAGACATTCTCAAACACACTGGCCTCTGGACTCTACTTTTTTTTTTAAATGGCTGCACCCACGACATTTGGAAGTTCCCAGGGCAGGGACTGCGTTCGAGTTGCAGCTGCAACCTATGCCACAGCTGTGGCCACCCTGGATCCTCAACTTACTAGGCCTGTGGGGCAGCTCCAGATCTTTAACCCACTGTGCTGGGCTGGGATTCAAACCCAAGCCTCCATAGAGACATTGCTGGATCCTTAACCCACTGCACCAAAGCAGAAATTCCTGGACTCTATATTCTTTTTTTTTTTTTTTAATGATTTTTATTTTTTCCATCACAGTTGGTTCACAGTGTTCTGTCAAGTTTCTATTGTACAGCGAAGTGGCCCAGTCGCACATATGTATATACATTCTTTTTCTCACATTATCCTCCATCATGTTCCATCATAAGTGACTAGATATAGTTCCCAATGCTACACAGCAGGATCTCATTGCTTATCCAACCCAAATGCAATAGTTTGCATCTATTAACTCCAGAGTCCCAGTCCATCCCACTTACTCCTCCTCTCCCTTGGCAACCACAAGTCTGTTCTCCAAGTCCATGAGTTCTTTTCTATGGAAAGGTTTATTTGTGCCATATGTTAAATTCCAGATATAAGTGGTATCATATGGTATTTGTCTTTCTCATTCTGACTTACTTCACTTAGTATGAGAGTCTCTAGTTCCATCCATATTGCTGCAAATGGCATTATTTTGTTCTTTTTTATGACCGAGTAGTAACCCATTGTGTATATATGCCACATCTTCTTAATCCATTCATCTGTCGATGGACATTTAGGTTGTTTCCACGTCTTGGCTATTGTGAATAGTGTTGCAATGAACATACGGGTGCATGTGTCTTTTTCAAGGAAAGTTTTGTCCAAGAGTAGGATTGCTGGGTCGTATGGTAGTTCTATATCTAGTTTTCTGAGGTACCGCCATACTGTTTTCCATAGTGATTGTACCTATTTACATTCCCACCATCAATCTAGGAGGGTTCCTTTTTTTCCCACAACCTCTCCAGCATTTGTTATTTGTGGACTTATTAATGATGGCTATTCTGACTTGTGCGAGGTGGTACCTCATAGTGGACTCTACATTGTTAAACATTATTGAGAATGCTAACAAAGTTTTACTTACCTGGGTTGTATATATCAAAGTTTACTGAATCAGAAATTAAAACTGGGAAATTTAAAAACATTTTAAAATTTATGTTTATTTTTTGACTGTGCCCATGGCCTGCAGAATTTCTCAGGATGGAATCCATGAGCCTGTGCCACAGCAGTGGCCTGAGCCACAGTAATGACAACGCTGGATCCTTAACTGCTAGGACACCAGGGAACTCCTAAAAATGAGAAATTTTAAAAAAGTAGTTATTTATTCATTTATTTCAAAACAGTAACAAGCTCATTACCTGTTAATAGAAAAGGCATACTTTTTCCTTTTTTGATGGCTGCATCCAAGACCTATGCCTTGGCTTGTGGTGGCTCTGGATACCTAACCTCCTAAAGGAGGCCAGGGATTGAACCCACATCCTCACAGGTACCACTTTGGGTTCTTAACCCACTGAGCCACAATGGGAATTCCCTGTATTTTTTTTTTTCATGGACAATAACCACATTGTCCAAACCAAAACAATTTAGTGAGAAGGGTAGTGGTGTTTTACATTTCTACAAATCTCTTCAATGTATGGGTTAATAAAAATCACCTGGGTTTTCATTTCCACTTCTGCATTCAATCTGCTGTGATATGATGGTTTGGTTGAAGCAATAGAGAACATGTGCCTTCACCCAGCTCTATAGCTAGAAAATGCATTTTAGTAGCCTTGCTAGATAATTCTGTATACATATTCTGTTCTATACCAAAACTTAAAGGTCACCATTAATACAGTTAGTAATTTTATTATTTCAACATGTAACAATTATTATAACATTCTTAGGTGAAATTGATTTTTTTTCCTTTGCAAATGCATGGGAGTGAATAATGCAATGTTTCAACATGTAACAATTATTACAACAGTCTTCGGTGAAATTGATTTTTTTTTTCCCTTGCAAGTGAGTAGGAGTGGATAATACAGTGACTGCTGGGGCAGGATGGTGCTAGATTCATAATGAGGCCACCATTGCTTTTGGACTGTCAGCACAGATGTCAGCAAAGTGGAAAAGGTCAATCGTATTTTAGCATTATTATGAAAATATAATAATGAACTTACTGACACTCTGCGAGAGGCTGGCATATCTCCAGGGTTCTGCAGCCCACACTTTGACAACTGCTCACCCAGACCATCCCTTTATTGGCTTGCCTTATCTGGCAACGAACTCCCATCTACTTTCTTTCAGAGGTATTTTGAACTCTCTTTTTGATAGAGGGTATTCTACTTTATAGTTTCAATCCTTATGACAGTGGAATCCCACTGCATTTAGAGAAAGCAAGTATATCTGGCATATCAAAACATAAGCCCTCACTTCACTTTTTAATTTAATATTTGCCCCAGAAGCATGAAATTCACAGGTAAAAAACTTCAACAAAGGTGAGAGATATTGTTTTGCAAGCATGCTCATTTCTTTCCCCCTTTCTTTTTCTTTTCTTTCTTTCTTTTTTTTTTTTTTTTTGGCCATGCCTGTGACATGCGGGAGTTCCTGGGACCAGTGATCAAACCTGTGCCACAGCAGTGACCTGGACCTCTGCAGCAGTGGTCCTGTACAGTGGAGCTGTAGCTGCTGACCTATGCCACAGCCAATTCCAGATCCGAGCCGCATCTGTGACCTTCACTGCAGCTCACAGCAACACCGTATCATTAACCCACTGAGAAAGGACAGGGATTGAACCCTTGTCCTCATGGATACTAGTCAGGTTCATTTAAAAAGTTCAGCACCAGGAAGCTGTCCGTTCTCATTTGGGTGGACTCTATCCTCAGCCAGAATGGTTTTCATTTGTAAGCCTGGGTGGGTCTGCTTAGAACCAGACTATGATGGGTCAGAACATAAACCCATGGTGAAGAGTTTTCCTTGTTTTGATCCTGTGCAATAAAAGTTTAACTTGGCAGTTCCAGGGTATCCAAACCCTAAACATTACAAATAAATTCTGACCTTTGATGGCTGCTGGGAAATATACCTCAAAGCCTTGGAATATTTTGCCTGATCTCAGGTATCTCTGTTTGTCTGGGGTCCTGAGCCATGCCAGAAAGTATTGCTAACAATGAGATATACAGTGGAGGATGGGGGTGCTGGGCCACATGGTATCAGTGTGACCTCTGGAGTGGCCAAAAGCTAAGAAGCCACGATTGACAAGGTGGACACCCCAAACCTATGTGACCAACCTGGACATCAAGGCTCGGGAGAGCTTCCCAGGTTGGCGGTTCTCTATTTGGTGTATATCATGCACTGTTTGCTGGGAGAATTCCACATGGTATAGAACCCTGTGGGGAGAGGACAACTTGAAGGTCATGTGTGGTCTCTCTCACCTGGATTCTGCCTTATGTATCTTTTAACTTTCTGCTAGTAACCTGTATCTTGCTGTTATTATAAATCATAACTTTGAGGTTTCCATTGTGGCACAATGGGTTAAGGACCCAACATAGTCTCCGTGAGGATGGGGGGTTTGATCCCTGGCCTTGCTCAGTGGGTTAAGGATCCAGCATTGCCACAGCTGGATGGAGGATGCGGTTTGGATGTGGTGTTGCCATGGATGGAGGATGCGGTTTGGATGTGGTGTTGCCATGGCTGTGGTGCATAAGTCACAGCTCAGCTCCAATTTGACCTCTAGCCCAGGAATTTCCATATGCAGCAGGTGAGGCCTTAAAAAGGAAAAACAAAAAACACATAACTGTGAATATAATTGCTTTTCTGAATTCTGTGAGTTCTTCTAGAGAATCATTGAACCTGAGGGTTATCTTGGGGATCCCTGAGAACAGATCTCTCTGGCCCACTGTGCTGAACCCCACATTATCTGAAGGAAAGAAATTAGGCACAGATGCTCCCTGCCCTGGAGGAGTTCATGGCTTAGTGAGAGACATGGTTGATACCTCCAAAGTAGAGTACAAGGTTCACAACGAGGAAAGCTGGCAGACAGAGCCACAGGGTCACATGGCTTAGAAAGGGAAGAGAAAAAAATCAAGCTGGGATATTTCAACACAAAAGTGGAGGCGCTAGAGGAGTTCTGTTGTGACTCAGCAGATTAAGAACCTGACTAGCATCCATGAGGATGTGGGTTCGATCCCTGGCCTCACTCAGTGGATTAAGGATCCAGCATTACTGCAAGCTGCAGCGTAGGTCACAGATGGGGCTTGGGTCTTTTGC
Organism: Phacochoerus africanus; assembly: GCF_016906955.1. Classification (NCBI taxonomy): domain Eukaryota; kingdom Metazoa; phylum Chordata; class Mammalia; order Artiodactyla; family Suidae; genus Phacochoerus; species Phacochoerus africanus. Next base: position 53,380,467 of record NC_062546.1, read on the forward strand.
TGCTGTGGCTGTGGTGTAGGCTGGCAGCTGCAGCTCTGATTCAACCCCTAGCCTGGAAACTTCTAAATGCTCAAGGTGTGGCTGTAAAAAGAAAAAGAACAAAAAAGCGGAGGGGCTAGAAATCTATGACCACTCACAGAACTAAAACATTCAAATTGGCTTTCGAAATGGAATCGATGGTCAACCAGATGCTGAATCAGAAAGTCCCATATCTGAAATTCTTCCTCCCTGACCTTTTCTTCCTCTTTGCTTTATTCGTGCTTGACTTTTTCACCACCTGGCTGGCTCTATCCAAACAGAAAACTCTCTGAGGTTTTTGTTTGTTTGTTTTTTGTTGTTTGGTTTTTTTTCGCACTTTGACAGAAACTCGTTCGCACCAGTAAGTTCTGCCTCCCAGGTATTTGCTCATAAGAGCCTTTTATCTGTAACTGGGGTCTAGGACTGACTCTGGTTAGACCAGCATCTGGCAGCAGCAGCAAGATAATATCTTTAGACAGGCGGAGATCGACATCTTCAGGCCACTGAGCTCACTGTTGCCAAGGCTGCCTGGTAACATAAATCTGCTTTAATTCTTTTGGGGCCAGAGCTGGGTTAGAAGAAAGAGTAGGTATCAAAACATCTTTTTCTTTCTTCCTCTCCCCACAACACATTCCCTCCCAATTCTTTTTCTTTCTTTCTTTCTTTCTTTTTTTTTTTGTTTTTTAGGGCTGTGCCTGAGGCATATGGAAGTTCTCCAGGCTAGGGGTCAAATTGGAGCTGCAGCTGCCAGTCTACACCACAGCCACAGCAATGCCAAATCTGAGTCAGGTCTGTGATCTACATCACAGCTCACGGCAATACTGGATCCTTAACCCACTGATTGGGGCCAGGGATTGAACCTGTGTCCTCATGGATACTAGTCGGGTTTGTTACTCTTACCACTGAGCCACAACAGGAACTCCCCCTCCCTCCCGATTCTAACCCAGTTCCTCTCTTTTCTCGAATATAAGATGCCCCCCATCCCAAGATTCTCTCTGTGCCATCTCCCCTCTCCTTCATTTCCTCTTCCTGTAGATGACCATGACCTCAGGGCAGGCTACCCACAGCCTGATACCTATGGAAAGTAACAAAATGTCTTTTCTAGCAAAGGAAATCTTGGTTACTCCATTTTGCTCCGGTTTCATCTCCCTGTGACCCCCCACCCCTCCCTTTTCCCTCTTCTCCCAATAACAATTTGCTTCAAATTAGCCAACTGGGAAGAGTGTGCGCCCTGACCTGACCAATGGGAAGGGGACAGGTACGTCACCTTCGTTAGGGAGAAATAGGGTCATTTGTTCTGCGCACACACTTCTTGGAGTACCTGCGCTCTTCTGCAGAAGTAAAGAGCCTTGTTGAGATTTCTCCTTGTCCACGTGTCTCACTTTCTGACACCAATGACCTGAGCCAGAGTTATTGTAATTTCCAATATACCTGCAGTTTCTGATATCTGGGCTCTTTCTTAGGGTATATAACCTGGGGGGGGGGGGAGTGAGCTGGAGGACAGTGTGTGTGTGTGTGTGTGTGTGTGTGTGTGTGTGTGTATTGTGAGGGTTTCTTGTAAGAAGATTTTCTGTGTTAAGTAGAGGCTCAAATGCACACCTCCAATTTCCTCGTTCTGCTTCAAGATTCTAAGGGTATTTGATTAAATGAGAGGAAATACAGGGAAATGAGTCAGCATTGATGTCAATTCTATGTACTGCAAAATAGCAAGAAAACAAAGCTCTGAAACTTGGTGTCTGGGTTAAGAACATCAATAGAAGTAATCTATGATCTGACTGACCCCTGAGCTTCTTTACCATGCAATACGGTAACACTTATACAAAGGGGCCAACAGGCCATTTTCTTGGTTATGTTTTAGTCGCAGTAAATGACATGATGCTCATTTTTCTTTGGGTACCATGGTTGTCTGCTCACAACTTAAAGGGAGGGAGTTCCCATCGTGGGTCAGTGGGTAAAGAACTCAACTAGTATCCAAGAGGATTCGGGTTCAATCCCTGGCCTGGATCGGTGGGTTAAGGATCTGGCATTGCTGTTAGCTGTGGTGTAGTCGCAGATACAGCTCAGATCTCTCATGGCTGTGGCATAGGCTGTCAGCTGCAGCTCCCATTGGACCCCTAGCCTGGGAACTCCATATGCCGTGGGGGCAGTCCTAAAAAGAGAGAGAGAAAAAAAGAAGTCACGGTCTAGCACAAATGAGAGGCACAAATGTAAGCCCTATAAGTACTATGTTTATGAATATTTTCAATATGATAACTATAACTATGATTATATAATATTATAAAATATGATGATGATGATCATAGGAAGGGTGATATCAAATGATTGAATGTGCAAATCATTTGTTTATTTGGTTATTTGTTCCACAGACACTTACTGCAAGCTGCCTGTGGGCTCCCACCGAGCTCCTGCCTCGGTCCTTTCTCCCCCCAGTTCCTGGCAGTGGCTCCCTCTCTCCTGTGTAATCTCTTTCCTGCCTGGGTGGCCCTGGGCCTGGACCTGGCCTCCAGCTGCAAACCCTGGGCTCTGCCACTGGCACAGAGGCTGCCTCGCTTTCCCAGCCCTGTTCTTCCTGCTCTGCCTTTGTAACCTCCCAGGGTGGAAGCCCTGACTTCATTCTAACCACCCCCACACCCCTCTCCAGGGCCTTGTTTCTGCCTGTGGTCCCTACCAAGGGGGTGATTTGACAGGGACAGAGGAAGCCCTTAGCCGGGATCATCGTGGGGACTTCCTCTAAGCTGGAAGAGTTTGAATCCTCTCCCTTCTCCATCCTAGCTTTGGCCTCATCTGCTGCTGTTCTGGCTCCCAGCCCAAGCTTTCCACAGAGCTTAGCATCTCGCCATACTCAACCCCTGTGCAGCATCTCTGGTATTTAAGGATTTCAGGGAGGTGGCTACTTACACACACACTCACTATTTAAGTTCCCGACTTATTATTATTTTTTTTATTTATTTATTTTTGGTCTTGTCTTTTTAGGACCCCAGCTGCGGCATATGGAGGTTCCCAGGCTAGGGGTCTAATCGGAGCTGTTGCTGCCGGCCTACACCACAGCCATAGCAACGCCAGATCTGAGCTGCTTCTGCGACTTACACTACAGCTCATGGCAACACCGGATCCTTAACCCACTAAGCGAGGCCAGGGATCGAACCCGAAACCTCATGGTTCCTAGTCGGATTCATTTCTGCTGCGCACGCTGGGAACTCCCCAGTTCCTGACTTATTTAATTTGAATCTTCCTTTTAAAGCAAGTGAAAGAATGTATACATGTATGTGTAACTGGGTCACCTTGCTGTGCAGTAGAAAATGGACAGAACACTGTAAACCAGCTATAATGGTGCTGCAGCAACTGGATATACATGTGCAAAAAAATGAATCTAGACACAGACCTTCCACCTCTCACAAAAATTAACTCAAACTGGGTCGTAGTCCCAAGTGTAAAATGCAACACTGTAAAAATCCTGGAAGATAACATAAGAGAACGTGTACGTGACCTTTGGTTTAATGATGACTGTTAGATATAACACCAAAAACACAATCCACGAAAGAAAAAAATTACTCAGACTTCATTAAAATTAAAAACTTTTGGCACTACATCGTAAATCAACTATAGCTTAATAAAAAAACTAAAAAGGAAATGGGAAAAAAACTTCTGCAGAAGATTCTGTTCAGAGAATGAAAGGACAAGCCACAGACTGGGAGAAAATATTTGCAAAACACAAATCTGATAATGGGCTAGTATCCAAAATACACCAAGAATTTTAAAGCTCAACAATAAGAAACAAGCAACCTAATTAAAAATGGGCCAAAGAGCTGAACACACACCTCACCAAAGTCTCATGTGCTTATGGAAAATAAGAACATGAAAAGAGGCTCAGCATCACAGGTCATTAGGGTGTTGGCAAATTGAAACAACAATGAGGCACATTGTATACTTATTGGAATGGCCGGTATCCAAAGCACTGACAGCATCAAATGCTGATGAGGACGTGGAGCAACAAGAACTCCCATTCATTGCTGATGGCAATGCAAAAGAGTACAGCTGCTTTGGAAAACAGTTTGGCAGTTTCTTGCAAAATGAAACACCTTCTTAATACGCAATCCAAGAATCATACTCCTTGGTATTTACCCCAAAGCACTGAAAAGTTATGTCCACACAAAAAAACCTGTACAGAGATGTTTATAGCAGCTTTATTCATAGTTACCTAAACTTGGAAGCAACTCAGATGGCCTTCAATAGGAGAACGGGTAAACGAAGTGCTCTATATCCATACAATGGGGTATCAATTCAGCTAGACAAAGAAAGGAGCTACGAAGCCCTGAAAAGGCCTGGAGGAATCTTACATGTGTCTTGGTAAGTGAAAGAAGACAATCTGAAAACACTGCATCCTGGATGATTCCAAGTAAACGACTTTCTGGAAAAGGCAAAATTACGGAGACAGTGAAAAGATCAGTGGTCACCAGGTGTGAGGGGGCAGGGAGGGTGGGGCACAGGGGATGTTTAAGTCCGTGGAACTCTTCTGTGTGGTACTAGAATGGGGGGTACTTGTTAAAACCCATGAAATGTACAGCATCAAGAGGGAACCCTAATGTTAACTCTGGACTCTCCTTAATAGTAATGTGTCAATATTGGTACATCAATTGTAACACAGGTACCACACAAAAGCCAGATGTTACTAGTAGGGGAAACTTTTTAAAAAGCAAGGACGGTCAAGACATATAGACAAGGCAGCAAAGCAAAGTGCTGGACAGTCAGTGCCTGTGACTTCCTTTTTTTTTTTTTTTTTGCTTTTTAGGGCTGTACCTGCGGCATTTGGAAGTTCCCAGACTAGGAGTCTAACCAGACGTACAGCTGCCAGCCTACATCATAGCCACAGTAACGCCGGATCCAAGCTGCGTCTGCAATCTATACCACAGCTCACAGCAATGCCTGATCCTTAACCCACTGAGTGAGGCCAGGGATCGAACCTGCAACCTCAGGGTTCCTAGTCAGATGTGTTTCCACTGAGCCACGATGGGAACTCCCTTGTTTGTTTTAAAATGATGTCTGGGGAGTTCCCTGCTGGCTCAGTAGGTTAAAGATCCAGCATTGTCACTGCAGCAGCTGGGATCGCTGCTGTGGCTGGGGTTCAATCCTTGGCCTAGGAACTTTCGAATACTGCAGGTGCAGCTGAACAATAAAAAATAAAATGAAGTAAAATAAAATGATTTCTTGAGGTCACCTCTGAGAGGAGTGAGTGGTTGAGGACAGGGCTTAGATGGAGACTTACTGGCCTTGTATGCATTTGAAATCTATGTCATAAGGCATGTAATATCTATTCAAAAGTAAGTAAGATTTAAAAAGAGAAGACAGGAGTTCCCTTTGTGGCTCAGCAGGCTAAGGACTTAACATTGTCTCCCTGAGGATGTGGGTTTGATCCCTGGCCTCACTCAGTGGGTTAAGGATCAAGTGTTGCTGCAGGCTGTGACAGAGGTTGCAGATGTGGCTCAGATCTGGGGTTGTCGTGGCTGTGGCGTAGGCTGCAGCTGCAGCTCCAATTCAACCTCTAGCCCAAGGAACTTCCAATATAAATAAAAAATAAAATAAAATAGTATAAAAAATAAAAACATCATATTTATATTAGATAAATAATATAAATAAAATATAAAATAACATAAAAATTAACATAAAATATAAAATATAAATAAAACACAAATTAAAATAAAATAAAAAGAGAAGACATGAACAAGAAAACAACCAGACACTCAGCTTAGTGAAATTGGTAGCTCTGGGAGTGAAACCCAGGCAGGAGCAGCTTCTAAAGCCTCTCCAGGTATTCAGGAGAAAACCAAGGCATCAGAGGAATCTTGCAAACTCAGGGCTCCCCTAGTCCTTTTGCCAAATTCAGCATTACCAGCTCCATATTCTCCTGGGCGTGGACGGGTAGAGCAGGGTCAGTGCCCAGGTGTCTCGGAACCTCAGCTCCCCCCATTTCTAGTCGTCTGGAAACCCATTTCCCCAGGGATACCAACCAGCACCCTCTCCTTGATTTAGTTCAAGCTGACTAGTTCCAAAAGCAAAACACATCCCTTTCCTTTCGGCGGGTTACGATAATGACAGAGAATTCTCAGTCTCCAGGGCTGCAATTGCTCAGGGTTCAGCTCTTGAGTCTGTCAATTGCATCTTTTGCAGTCAGCTTTGCTCTCTCCCAAATGGCTGGGGGCTGTGATCTGGAAGCTTTGGCAATGGAAGCTGCAAAGCACAGTTGCTAAGAGCATCATCAAGTCCGCCTGGGATTTGAAACCCAGCTGCCACTCACCAGCTGGTGTTTAAGGAGCCTTGGTTTCTTATGAGGATTAAGCTGGCAGCACCCCAGCACTAAATTCAGCACGAGTTCAAGGACAGTATGGGGCAACAATTACATGTATCATAATCTGATAAAACGTATATGAAAGCTCACTAACAATTGTGTGGGTTTATGAAAAGTTATGTTCACACAAAAATGTGTGTGTGTATAGATATGTATATGTCTATACGTATATATCTACATACACATTCTTTTTCTCATATTATCTTCTATTATGTTCTATCACAGGAGAATGGATATAGTTCCCTGTGCTATACAGCAGGACCTCATTGCTTACCTATTCTAAACATAATAGTTTGTGTCTACCAACCCCAAACTTCCTGGTCCATCCCACTCCCTCCCCCTTTTCCCTTGGCATCTGCAGGGCAGTTCTCCAGGTAACAATTGTGGTTTTTTTTTTTTTAATTAAAAAGGAGAATAAACTCTAGCCTGGTGGGGCCAGGCTCCAGTCCAGGCACTGAGGGTGCAAAGCCAAGAAAAATTCTATCCCTCCCTCCACTTCTTTCAGCCTATGCTCAAATAAAAAGCCAACACAAACCAAAGTTAACCTTTGGGAGAGTTGAGGAGCTAAAGAGGCAAGCTTCAAAGAACTATGTGGAGAATTGTGAAAAGGATGTCTATTTGCTTCCTTTCCAATCTATTCTCAACCTCTGCTAGTTTACCTTCCCCCTGACTCTTCCTTATTTCCTTCCCTTCTTTACACAAGTGCTTCCTCATCAGCCGGCCATTCTCCATCACAAAGCTGATGAGAGGAATTGGTTGGGAAATCTGTTCTGTATTTTGTGTGCATCCTATCCAAACTATTGTGTTGGAAAATGCTTGGGCCATTGAATCTCATTTGCCCTTCTTAGAAACGAAGGCGTTTACTAAACTCTGGAGGCAAAATCACATGCAAATGTATTCGGGTCGTGTACAGTCTTTGCTGTGACCCTGGCCATTTGGCGAGCAGACGGGAACGCAATGGGCTGCGGTACCCTAATAATGTCTGACCAGCATCCTCACCTCTGCCTGCATGAAACAAGCCCTTCAGAGCCCAGAACCCTTGCCTCCCACTTGGGAGAAACAGGCTCAGAGAGGCACCTCTGCTGCCCTTGGTCACTCAGTACATCAATGGCTCACTGATAGTAGATTCCAGGGCTGGGAGTTTTGCTCCTGTTGGGCAAGGAAAGACAAGTTGAGAAAGTCCTCACACTGTATGTCATCCTCACTTGAGGGCTTGAGGGGCCAGAAGGGTCTGTATTGATTAAATATCTGTAAATAGAAAACTTTTGGAAGACAGCTATGCTCACCACTATACCACCAACACTACTTGTAAATAGAACATTTTTGAAGAGTTCCCTGGTGGTTCAGTAGGTTAAGGACCTGGCATTGTCAGTGCTGTGGCGCAGGTTCAGTCACTGGCCTGGGAACTTCCACATGCCGTGGGTGATAGAAAGAAGAAAGGAAAGAAAGACAGACAGAAGGAAAGATAGGAAGGAAGAAAGAAAGAAACCTTTTAAGGCCAAAAGCCCTGTTTTGACGTTCAGAAACATTTGTGTTGAACAGAGGAGAGAGTGGAAAGGAGGAGGCTGCCCTGCCTTAGAGAACCTTAAAAACTGCTTTAATGGCCAGAAAACATCACAACCACTGATCAGCAGCTCAGCCTTTAGTTTCCCCTTTGTTCCCTGTTCAGAAACAATGGCTGAAGGGACCCTGTCATCCAGGTTAAAGGAACTGTTGTGGGGCTTGGGATCAGCAGAATTTGCAGTGATGAGTTTTGACTGTAGGGAGTTTGAGACTCTGGTTCATCCTGCTAACGGCATCCAGCCCTTGATTTGAACTGAAGCATCTCCCTTTGAGGGGAAAAAGGGAGTTGGCCCTTTCCGCAGAGAGAGCTGCCTACCCCTGGGGAGGCCCTCTGGGCTGTGAGTGGATTACATGTGAGTGAATATGTTATTTTGTGTCAAGGCTCTGCTAAAGCATTGTTTCAGGGTAAATGCTATAGGGGAGAAGATGTCTGTACAGGTTTGGGGACAGTGATGTTTTTCTAAAAATTTCGGCAGCCTGAGGCAGTTTCCTGGTAGCTCAGCACTGCTGTGGTGTGGGTTCCATCCCTGGCCCGGGAACTTCCACATGCTGGGGCGTGGCCAAAAAATTAAAATACAATAAGATAAAATTTCAGTAGCCTGAAATCACTTTGGATAACACCCAAGGCCAGGGTTATTGCTCACCCTCTCTCCTGGCCCCTCAAACCAGCTCTCATCCCACAGTTTTTCTGTTGGAAGCTTGAGAGTGGGAGCAGAGCTCTCAGAGATCCCAGTCTGTATCCTGCACCTTGCTGAGCTCCAAGCATAAATCTAATGGAAGTTTTGCCATTTGGAAAAAGGGTCTTTCTCCATCTTCCTTTCTTTCTTCCTTTCTTTTTCTTTTCTTTTTCTTTTTCCTTTTTTTTTGTCTTTTTTTAGGGCCGCACCTGCAGCATATGGAGGTTCCCAGGCTAGGGGTCCAATCAGAGCTGTAGCTGCCAGCCTGCACCACAGCCACAGCAACACAGGATCAGAGCCATGTCTGTTACCTACACTACAGCTCACGGCAACGCTGGATCCTTAACCCACTGAGCGAGGCCAGGGATTGAACTTGCGTCCTCATGGATGCCAGTCAGATTCGTTTCCGCTGAGCCATGAAGGAAACTCCAATTTTTAAAAAAACCTTTATTTTTAATTTTTAAATTTTTTTTTTGTCTTTTTGTCTTTTCTGGGGCTGCACCCATGGCATATGTTGGTTCCGGGGCTAGAGGTCCAATCAGATCTGTAGCCGCTGGCCTACGCCACAGCCATGCAGCATGTGAGCCCAGTCTGCAATCTACACCACAGTTCAGGGCAACGCCAGATCCTTAACCCACTGAGCGAGGCCAGGGATCGAACCCAAAACCTTATGGTTCCTAGTCAGATTCGTTTCTGCTGTGCTGTGATGGGAACTCCCCTCTCTTTCTTTCTGTCTGTCTTTCTTTCTTCCTCCCTCCCCCTCTCTTCCTCCCTTCCTGACTTTTTTCTTTATTACTTTGAAGGTAGGTCATGGCTTTGGGGGAATAATACTTAAGGGATGACAAATTCCAGTCTTAACACCACCTCCCCCACCCCAAAGTACACACACCTCCCCCACTGCTCTCCTGCCTCGTTAACATCCACCAGTCAGATGAGAAGGACGGACCCCAAAAATAAAATTTTTAAGCAGCGCCTGGGAGATTGACTTTTCAGTTTTGTTCTAAAAGGCCCACAGAATAATGAAACGTTCTCAGAATAGTTCCATTGCTTGGATGTTGATGGCTTCTCTCTTTCCTGCCCTTCCTTCACCATCTTCTTCTCTTCCATCAAGATTAACTCCTTTTTTTTGTTTTTTGTTTTTTTGTTTGTTTGTTTGTTTTGGTCTTTTTGCCATTTCTTGGGCTGCTCTTGCGACATATGGAGGTTCCCAGGCTAGGGGTCGAATTGGAGCTCTAGCCACTGGCCTACGCCAGAGCCACAGCAACGCGAGATCCTAGCTGCGTCTGCGACTTACACCACAGCTCACGGCAACGCCGGATCCTTAACCCACTGAGCAAGGGCAGGGATCGAACCCGCAACCTCATGGTTCCTAGTCGGATTCATTAACCACTGCGCCACGACGGGAACTCCCTAAGATTAACTCTTTTGAAGTGGGAATTATTCGAGCTGTTGATAGAGGATAAATACTGACGGTTGTAGATATCTTCCAAATTTTTTTGCATCAGATTTCACCCATGCACAATAATCGAAAATGAAAATAATTTCTGATGCCAGGGAAAGATAAAGAGGCACACAGGTCTTAGTTTGTCTAGGGCTCAGGTAGCTTGTGCCTGTTGGCCCAGCACCCGGTTTGGATTCTTCATTTTTATTTGTATTTATTATTTTTATTATTTTGCTTTTTATGGCTGCACATGTGGGATATGGAAGTTCCCAGGCTAGGGGTCAGATCAGAGCTTAGCTGCCGGCCCATGCCACAGCCACAGCAACACGGGACCCAAGTCGCATCTGTGACCCACACCACAGCTCACGGTAATGCTGGATTCCTGACTCACTGAACGAGGCCAGGGATCGAACCTGCATCCTCATGGATACTAGTTGGATTTGTTTCCGCTGAGCCACAGTGGGAATCCCCTTCTTCATTTTTAAATGAACTCTGATTATCTATCTATCATTCCATTGAGGTAAAGCCTGGGTAGCTTTGATAGACTTCCTCTTGGCGGTTCCCAGTTTCCCATGACCTTGCTGAGTACCATAGGAGATACATGTGATTTTATCTAGAAGATGATAAGCAACCACTCACTTCTTTTTTCCCAGCTCTCCCAGTTGAAAGACATCCACACCTTTCCGTGAAGGACAGGTATAGATGCTGCTGCTCAGGGTCTACCAGGCGCAGCTATAGACAGTACACACTCCCTTCTCAAGTGGAACGGGGTTGAGGTGGGGAGGCACCTGTCACTCCTGTACCTGTGGGACCACTTAGTGTCTTGGCCACTTTCATGCACACCGGTGCTCTGGCCCAGATGCAGGAAGACTCTAGGCCACCATCAGCTTGTGGGAAAACACCAGAAATTGTGGGCTTGGTGTAGGTGAAATACGTGTAGGAAATTGAGGCTGAATTGTCATCATGTGGAGCTAGTTATCTACACTCTAGCTACACGGATTGTGTCATTCATCTTATGGAATCATGTAACTATTTTGTTTATTTTGTAGTGATTTGGTTTTGCAAGTGGGTTTACCATTTGCAAGAACTAGCTGGAAAATGAAGTACAATTCACCAACACCACTTCTGTGCAACCTTGTACTGGAGCTACTCACCAGAACAATAAAGCAAGAAAAATATATGAGGGCTAGAAATAAAGAAGAAGGAATTATTCCTAGATGATGTATTTATGCACTAGAAAATTCAGAATAATAATCTTCATGTAAAAATTAAGATAACTAAGTTTATAAAGTTAACAAAGTTGATGTAGGAAAATTAATTTCCTTTCTATATCCCAGTAACAAACAGGTAGAAAAAGAAATATGAAAAAAAAAATACCATCTAAAAGAGCATGAAACAAATCAATACTTAGGAATACATACCACAAAAATGTGTCAAATTTCTATACGTAAAACTCTGAAGTGATATTGAGATAAATTAAAGACAATCTAAATAGATGAGGGAATAAATATAGTATATTCCTACATTAGAAAACTTAAATTATCCTTTTCAAGACCTCAATGGTTGTTAAAAAAAAATTAAGTGCATTTTAAATACAAAATGATAGAGGTACTAAATTTCTGTTTCTTAAGAAAGTTGATGATGAACATGTAATGAGCACAAAATATGTGTTGGCCTTCGCTGTACACCATGGGTGGTCAGTGACCACCCAAAACCCAAAGAGCTCAAATCTGGCAAAGAAGGTCAACATCTCATTCAAAAGTTACTCCAGAAATTGCTTCAGGAAGACTATAAGCAGGTTTAGAAAGTATGTTTTTTGGAGTTCCCATCGTGGCGCAGTGGTTAACGAATCTGACTAGGAACCATGAGGTTGCGGGTCCGATCCCTGGCCTTGCTCAGTGGGTTAAGGATCCGGCGTTGTCATGAGCTGTGGTGTAGGTTGCAGACGAGGCTCAGATCCTGCGTTGCTGTGGCTCTGGCGTAGGCCAGCGGCTATAGCTCTGATTCGACCCCTAGCCTGGGAACCTCCATATGCCGCAGGAGCGGCCCAAGAAATGGCAAAAAAAAGACAAAAAAGGAAAAAAAGAAAGTATGTTTTTGAATTACTCTGAAGAATATTAATTTTCATTTATATCAATGCCTTTATTTACAAAATTTCTGTTGTCTAAGTTAATTCTACAATTAAAATTTTAAAAAATTAAACAGCTCTATTGAGGTATAAATAACATAAAATAAACTGCACATATTTAATGTATACACAAGCATACAGCCAAGAAATTATCACCACATAAAAGACCTATATCATTACTGCCAAAAGTTTCCATGTGTCTTTTTTTTTTTTTTTGTGGTAAGATCATGTAATTTGAGAGATACCCTCTTCACAAATATTGGAATGTGGGATGCAGTATTGCTGGTTCCAGATCTCTAGAATTACTCATCTTGAACCCCAAGTTCTCCTGGCCTGTCCAAACAATGAAGTCATAGCTGTTGATGTGTGGGCTCCATTAAGGGAAGAACTTCCTACACCAATAAGTGATGCCAGTTTTATAAAATGTCATCAGATACCCCAAGTAGGAAAATCAATTAATCCCGGTAATAGCTTGATTCTCTATCCAATGCATGACATCAGAGTAAAGCTTTTGGAAATTCATTTTCTCAGAGGCAAAATCTAGACATTGCTGTGAACACTATTGTGTCACTATAAAGGTCAATACTGAAGATCAAATTGTTGTTTTTACAGGGACAAAATAAACAAGGTCTGGCAGAATGCAGTTTTGTGATAAAACCAATGTTCTCAATTTTAAACATTACAGAGCAGAAATATACTTGGAATGGGTTGTGGTGTACATACACAAAATTCATAATTGTGTCCAAAACATATCAATATCCTACTGATCAAAATAGAAGCCAGAGGTGTTGTTATTTATGAATATTTTCAGATCTACACAGAATAACCGAACTGCAAAATGTTCTGATGAAGTTGATGTCGAATTCTCAAATAGTTTGGTGTTGGCAGTATGTGCTTGCTTTCTTCATTGCTTGCTACCAATTGGACTTTTAGAACTATCTGAGCCTTTGTGAGTCAAGCTCTGTGATGATTTGGACATTCTGGAAATGAGTTCTCTAAATTTTTATTTTAGTTCAAAAGGTGTTGAAACCTTTAAAGGAAATATTCAACAACAGAGCACCCAAAATCATTAACTTTTGAAAACTTTAGCAAATTGTAATGTTGCACTTTTGAAGACAAGGTTTGCAAAAAAGGAAACCATTGAAGTTTATCTCTAGAAAAGCCAGGAGAAGTGAAGAAATCACACAATGCGAAATGGTGAATAAGAGTTACTGCTGCTAGTCTATGATTTCACTTTGAAACAGCTCAATTTGTGGAGTTGCCATTTTTAATTGAAGAGTATATATTCAGTACCAGAATAGAAAAACATTGATAAGACCTACAAACTTTGCAACATCTAAATATAGCCAAATGTCTAAAAGGATGGGGCAATTTAATCAGTGTTTTGTCTTACTAAAGTACTTGTTAAAGAAAGCTGCTCTGAATAGAGGCCAAAAAAAAAAAAAAAGTGTGAGAATATTCGGGTTGAAATATTTACACATTTCCATGGGAGAAAAATTGGAATTGAGATTCCCCTTCATTTAGTAGAATTTGTTGTTAAGGTTTTTTTAAATAAAAATATTGTAGTTTACAGAGAAGATGCAACTGACCTATCAACATTTTCATATTATTGGTTGTAAGTTGCAACTTTGAAAGGGACTGTAGCTGATTTACGGAAGAATTAAAAATAAGACCATTTTGAAACAAAAAGCTCAGAAATATATCAATGATGTGTAATTTGAGACAAATGCATTTTACCAATGAACTTAAATACATGAGTAGGTACCAAAGATAATTTTACTCTGCTTATGTTATTTTTCAATGTTTAGATAATCAATATAAATAAGTTTTGTTATCTTAATGCATGGACTTCCATTTTTTAAGACATTTTCAGTTTTGAAGTGTTTATTTATTTTTGGAATGGAAGTATTTTATTTTTGAAATTAATTTTATAAATGATTTTTACCTTCAAATAGAACAATTTCATAGGTTCACTAATATTTAAAAAAATCAGTAAGCTATTCAATAAAAGTATATTGAAAAATATATAATTTTAACAAATTTTAGCACCTATTTTCACTCTCAAAATGTCTTGATTTGAATGATAAATGGTCACGCTAGCTGTAAAAATTTTCGTGGGCCAGACCAATAGGGCAAACCTGGCTTAGTAAATGCAATTTTCTTTGGAAATCAAGTTCACTGCAAACACCACTGTCTCTGCTAAGAGTAGATTCCTTCAGAGAGTTCCCATCGTGGCTCAGTAGTTGGCAAACCCAACTAGCATCCGTGAGGACTCGGGTTTGATCCCTGGCCTTGCTCAGTGGGTTAAGGATCTGGCGTTACCATGAGCTGTGGTATAGGTCGCAGACTGGTCTCGGATCTGACGTTACTGGGGCTGGGGTGTAGGGTAGTGGCTACAGTTCTGATTGGACCCCTCACCTGGGAATGTCCACATGCCTCGGGTACATCCCCAAAAGACAAAAAAGACCCCCCCCAAAAAAAGAGTAGATTTCTTCATGCATGCATTCATTTGATAGGTGTTCGGTGTTCACTGAGTGCCTCCCACAGTTTTAGATGCTAGAGACATAGAAGAAAATACAGGGCTTGATCATCATACGAACACGGGGATGGTCTCTCTATGGAATTGATGTTTAAGTGGAATGTTGATAAATTGAAAGAAGTTCAGAATTGCTAGAGCAGAGAAAAAGGGAAAGTGATTGTGTGTGTGTGGGTGTTGGGGGTATGCAGGAGGTGCCTACTGAGTGCCTCTAGGCCACACGAAGGATTTGGACTTGGTGTAAAGGCGGAGGGAGCTGTTTTGGGTTGGTTTGTTTCTTTTCTTTTTATGGCTGCACCTGTGGCATATGGAAGTTCCTGGGCTAGGGGTTGAACCAGAGCTGCAGCTGCCGGCCTACACCACAGCCACACTGGATCCAAGCCACATCTGTGGCCTATGCTGCAGCTTGAGGCAACACCGGATTCTTAACCCTCTGATCAAGGCCAGGGATTCAACCTGCATCCTCACAGACACCATGTGGGATTCCTAACCCACTGAGCCGCAATGGGAACTCTGTTGGGTTTTAAACAGAGAAATGACTTGATAAGGTTTGTTTGCTAACATCACCTGTCAGGGTGGAGGATACACTGTAGGGGGTAAGAGTTGGACACAGGGAAACTAATCAGGAAGCTATGGCTGGTGTCCAGGTGAAAAAGATGGCCCATCTAGATATGGCAGCAATGCAGGTGGAGAGAAGTGAATGGATTCCTGAGGTTTAGGTGGTAGAAAAGAGAAGATCTGGGCATGAGCAAGGCAGGTATCCACGATGACCTCCTCCCCAACCCCACACCACTTGCTGGCTTGAGCTAAGATGGTGCAATTTATTGAGACAGTGATGCTATACGAAGAGTGGACTTGGAGGCAGAGATGACCAGCTTGTCTTTGGATGTGTTGGGCTTGAATGTGAATGACCAGTCAGCACCTTGCCTGCCAAGTGGAGTTCAGGTACCAGAAATGGATTGCGAGCTGTTGGCATCTAGCCACCAGGCAGTGAGGTCACTGAGCATTGGGAACTCTGGGATAAACGTTGGAAAGGTCTTGGGGGGGGAGAGTTTTGGGGAGAAGGACCCCAGCCCAGGATGAAGACAGAAAATAAAATATGGAATGGTTTCTGTTTGGAAACACACTGGATGGAAAGAAATATGTGAGGCCTGGTGATTGGAGACCTGATGGGCCCCTGGGGGGTATTAGAGCCTCAGAGCTCACACAAAATTCTGTTGTTTCTTTCCCTTCCCTTCCCTTTCCTTCCCTTCCCTTCCCTTTTCCTCCCCCTCTCTCCCTCTTTCTTTCTTCCTTCCTTCCTTCAACATTTTTTAGGGCTGCACCTGCTGGATATGGAAGTTCCCAGGCTAAGGGTTGAATTGGAGCTGTAGCTGCAGTTGCAACTTACACCACAGCCACAGCAACGCTGGATCCTTAACCCGATAAGCAAGGCAAAGGATTGGACCTGCATCCTCATGGATACTAGCCAGATTCTTAACGTGCTGAGCCACAATGGGAACTCCCCACTCAAGACTTTTAAGGATGTTTTAAACTGACTTTCAGAGAGGTCTAAGAGGAGGAACCGGTTATCTATATGGGAAAATAATCTGAAAAAGAATGGACAGAATGGAGGTTCCTCAGAAAACTAAATATAGAACTAGCATATGCCCCAGCAATCCCACTCCTGGGTGTATTTCCAGGCAAATTATAATTCAGTCTAATACTCTCCTAACTGAGCTACTTCGGCCATTTGGACAAACTATCATTCAAAAAGATATGTGCACCCAATGTTCATTGCAGCACTATTCACAATAGCCAAGACATGGAAACAACCCAAATGTCCATCAACACACGAGTGGATAAAGAAGATGTGGTACTTATACACAATGGAATACTACTCAGCCATAAAAAATAACAAAATAATGCCATTCATAGCAATATGGATGGATCTAGAGATTCTCATACTAAGTAAGTCAGAAAAAGAAAGACAAATACCATATGAGATCACTTAGATGTGGAATCTAAAATATGGCACAAGTGAACTTATCTATGAAGCAGAAACAGATTCATAGACATAGAGAACAGACTTGCAGTTGCCAAGAGGGAGACAGGAAGGAGTGGGATTGACAGTAGTTTGGGGTTAGTAGATGCAAACTATTACATTTAGAATGGATAAGCAATGAGGTCCTGCCATACAGCATAGGGAACTAGATCCCATTTCTTAGGGTAGAACATGATGGAAGACTATGAGAAAAAGAATGTATATATATGTATGACTAAGTCACTGTGCTCTACAGCAGAAATTGACACAACTCTGTACATCGGCTATACTTTAATAAAAAAATTAAAAAAGGAAAAAGAACGGATGTGTGTATATGTATAACTGAACACTTTGTTGTACAGCAGAAATTATCTCAACATTGTAAATCAACTATACTTCATTAAAACTTTAAAAAATGAAAAAACAAAAGCAGAGAAACAGAGTATTATAATCATAATCCTGGGAGCCAGGTATGATGTGGGGCCTGTACATTAAGGCAGGTTGAAGGTGGAAAAGGAAATGCTCTATTTTTTTTTTTTTTGTCTTTTTGCTATTTCTTGGGCCGCCCCTGCGGCATATGGAGGTTCTCAGGCTAGGGGTCGAATCAAAGCCATAGCCACCGGCCTACGCCAGAGCCACAGCAACGCGGGATCCGAGCCACGTCTTCAACCTACACCACAGCTCACGGCAATGCCGGATCCTTAACCCACTGAGCAAGGGCAGGGACCGAACCCGCAACCTCATGGTTCCTAGTCAGATTCGTTAACCACTGCGCCACTACGGGAACTCCCGGAAATGCTCTATTTTTGAAACAGCTGGCTGCCTGCATTCGATTTCTATATTCCTGGCCACTGGGGAGGATGGAGATGCTTAATTGGTCCAGCTGGGTTGGGGAGATAACTGATAACTCCATCTCCTTATAGAAATAGAGCTTGTTTGAGTTGAGAGCAGAAGCAAATAAGCCAACCCCTTGGATTTCCAGTTGGAGACAATGATGCCCAAGAGAAGCCAGGTGACTTCCCAAAGATCCTATAGTCAAGGTCAGTTCAGACTCAGCCTTTTGGGACCAAGACCAAGGCCGTGACCTCTTGACCTTCTGAGCCTTCACATCCACTGCTCTCCTCTTTAAGGACCAAGAATGAAATTGACCAAGCAGTGGTCACCATTGATTCCAGGTTTGATTCCAGGTTTGCTAACCCATGCAACCTCCCACCCCTGCCCCCAAGGGAAGTGGAGCTTGGATGGGAGGAGGGCAGATGGTGCCTGGATGGTGTATGCCTTGGCTCCTGGCCCCAACCCCTACCCCACTCCTGACTTTGCTGGTTGCTCTTGTACCATTTCATTGTTACTTTCTTTCTTTCTTCTTTTTATGGCTGCACCTGCAGCACATGGAAATTCCCAGCTAAGGGTCAAATCGGAGCTGCAGCTGCTGACCTACACCACAGCCACAGCAACACAAGATTGGAGCCACATCTGCAACCTATACTGCAGCTTGTGGCAATGAGGGATCCTTAACCCACTGAACCAGGCCAGGGATGGAACCCACATACTCATTGATACTAGTTAGATTCTTAACCACAACAGACACTCCTGATGGTTGCTTTCTTATCTCATTTATAGGTTCCTAATTTTCTCCACATCCCTCCAATAGTCTATTCCCTTGGGTGGGAATACTTCCTGTGGCCCCATCAACCTCTTACACCCTGAGGATACCACAATTCATACCTCCCATCCACACATCTTCACTTGGCTCAGGAAGTGGTGGGTATGTGTGGGGAGGGCATCTGAATACATCCCCGCAGATAGGTCCACACCTATGTCATTTCCCTTCTCAGAACCCTTGTCCACTCTGAAATCTGCAGGAGCATCTCTCCAGGGCACACAAGGTCCCTTGTGACCAGGCATCAGCTTCATTCTCTGACATTATACCCCTTTTTCATCCCCGCCTTTCTCGGGATCTCTCGCGATATCACGGGATCCATCAGCCCCTCCCACCCCGGCTCACACACCATCTCTGCTTGTCCTCTGCTCTTTCTGCACCAGAGTGTCAGGATCTCAATGGTTTTGGGGTCCATAATATTTTTTCACAAGAAGGAGTCTCACGGGAAAAGGGGGATGCATGTTCCTACAGAGTAGGACACGCTGGAATCTGGGTGCAGTACTTGGAGAAAGTCCCTGAAGGTCCCTTGTTGGTCACCCCCTCCCTCACTAGGGTATCTGCTCCCTCGCTGAAAATAGCTATTGAAGGTAGATAAGAGACCACCCCCCCCCCCCTTCCCCTGCTTCTTCCCAGGTGAAACAGAGCCTGCATTGTCTCCAGGGGTTTCTGCTCTTCACAAAAAACGATCTCTCTCTGTCGCCCCAAGATAGTTCATTTTGGAGCCCAAAGCTTTTCCAGTTTAATTGAGGAGGAGCTAATAAAGCCTGCCCTGTTCCCTGGACACAGCTCTCTTGACTCCAAGATCTTCATTTCACTTTTACACGGGTATTAAATTGCTGCCCAGAAGCCAACTCTTCTAGGCTTTGCGAACTTCATGGAAGGCTGCGGGGAGGGGCAGGCAGCCGCAAGGGGGAAATGACAAACGGGAGCCATCGCGTGTGGGCAAGTCATTACATTTGCTTTGGGGGCGTCTCAGAAAATCGCTCCTGGGCCTTCTCTTACAACACTGGATTTCAAATCAGAATGGTCCTTTGAGGCTATTAGCATCTCCAGCCCAGGGTAGAAATCTCATCTGCCGTGACCCTGATAAATGGTTGTACCCAGCTTTTTTTTTTTTTTTTTTGGCCTCCCCTCAGCATATGGAGTTCCTGAGCCAGGGATCAGATCTGAGCCGCAGTTGCTACCTACACCACAGCTGAGGAAATGCCGGATCCTTTAACCCACTGCCAGGCCAGTGTTTGAACCTGCGTCCTGGCACTGCAGAGAAGCTATTGATCCCGTCGCGCCACAGTGGAAACTCCTGCACCCAGCTCTTTTATACACTCACAGTAACTGGACGATCTCTGTGACTTGAGGCAGCTACTCATTGTTAGAAAACAGAGAGCCCAGAGTTCCCACCATGGCTCAGTGGAAACGAATCTGACTAGCATCCATGAGGATGTAGGTTCGATCCCTGGCCTCACCGAGTGGGTTAAAGATCCAGCGTGGCAGTGAGTTGTGGTGTAGGTCACAGTCGTGGCTTGGATCCCGTGTTGCTGTTGCTATGACTGTGGCGTAGGCCAGTGACTGCAGCTCTGATTCGATCCTAAGCCTCGGAACCTCCGTATGCTGCAGGTGTGGCCCTAAAAGAGACAAAAGAAAAGAAAAAGAAAACAGAGAGTTTATGTTAGCCAGTGCCGACTTTATCCTGGGCTGAAAATAGAATTTCTTTCTAGAAGAAGCTTCTGGATAGAACTCAAAATAAATTGTGTCCATATTTACTTCCGGTGGATATACCTAAACAGAGCTAGGCAATTCGGTTTAAAAGACTTGTCAGCCGCACTCCGAGTCCACTTGGAAATCAACCATTGTAACAAATGGAACGTTTGTTCCATTGTCAGGCTCAGTACTGTGGTCAGGGTCCCCAGTCACTTTTCAGCAAGAAGAGATTCAGAATGACACTTATTCCAATTTAGTAACTATTGATTAGACAAGGAAGCCTAATGACAAAAAGATAAAAGATAATATAAATTCAATAATCTGTTTAAATGAATGTCTTCTCTAAGCCACAACAGCATTCAATTCATTTAAAATTCATTTATGGAGTTCCTGTTGTGGCTCAGTGGTTTGAGAACCCGACACAGTGTCTGAGAGGATTCCAGTTTGATCTATGGCCTCCCTCAGTGGGTTAAGGATCTGGTGTTGCCGAAAGCTGCATGTAGGTCACGGACGTGGCTTGGAGCCGGCATCGCTGTGGTTGTGATGTAGGCTAGCAGCTGCTGCTCCAATTTGACCTCTAGCCTAGGTACTTCCATACCCAAGTGTGGCCTTCAAAGGAAAAAAAAATTTAATTTGTAAGTTAGGAGTTCCCTGGTGGCTCAGTGGGTTAAGAATCTGGGGTTATCACTGCTGGGGTTCAGGTAGCTGCTGTGGCAGGTTTGATCTCTGGCTAGGTAACTTGTGCATGCCTTGGACACAGCCAAAAAGAATTCATTTATAAGTATATGGCATTATTCATTTAGCTAAAGTTAATCCCTGATGCGTAGATAGATTCTTAAATTGCTCTTGACGATTTTGAGATCTGTCCCCACATCCGAGCTCTGTATATGGGGAATTAATTACTGTATTTGATTTGGGGTTTGGAAATTGAGTCACTGGATATTAGGAATATTCTTTGTGGATGACTGATACATTCTCCTATATTTTCTTGTTTCTTTAGTCGTATTTCTGAGAATCACCTTTCTCTGTCATAGACCTCCCTGGTGTCAAGTGAGCAGTTGGGTTGAATAAATCAGTCATGGTTGCATCAGAATCTGAAGGCTTCCTGGGACTCAGAAGGTGCTGTGGGCAGAGGGGTGAGATCCAGGCTCAGGAGCTAGAACACTGGGTGATAACTAAGCCACCCTCCCCCGTGTGGCCTTGTGCAATTGACTACCTGCACCTCTCCAGACTTGGTTTTCCCCATCTGTTAAATGGACCAGGATATCCCCAAATATCTTGCTTCTTCCTCCACCAACATTGACTGAAACTGTTTTATTTAACAGACTTAAAATTTTTTTTTTCTTTTTTGGGCCACACCGGCAACATATGGAAATTCCCAGGCTAGGGGTCGAATTGGGGCTGCAGCTGCCGGCCTATACCACAGCCACAGCAACACCAGTCAGAACTGCGTCTGTGACCTACACCACAGCTCATAGCAACAATCCACTGAGTGAGGCCAGGGATCGAACCCACATCCTCATGGATACAGTCAGGTTTTTAACCCACTGAGCCACAATGGGAACTCCTTATTTATTTTTTCTAGCTGTGGAACTGAAGGCTCAGAGAATTTGTGACTTGCCTAACCTGGTTTGGGGTAAGATACCTAGCATGACTTCACGCATGTAGTTAGTGCTCCTTAAGAAGTCATTGGATGACTGCCCTTGAAAACCAAACTAGATGAAGGATTTCCTGGTGGCTGAATGGGTTGGGGATCTGTCATTGTCACTGCTGTGCCTCAAGTCACTGCTGTGGTGTAGGTTCGATCCCAGATCCTAGAACTTCTGCATACTGCAGGCACCACCAAAAAAAAACCAAGGATACTTTTTGGATGACATGTAGTGGGGAATATGGAGCAATATGATGAGAAATGTGCATTTTCTCCCTTTGCCTGCAAATTCAAATCTTTCTCTCTTGCTCCCTGAGACACATGATCTTTTGTGACCACACTGAGACCAGATGTGCTTTACTTGCAGCCCTAAAAAAAAAAAAGAATTTTTTTTTTGGTCTTTTTGCCTTTTCTTGAGCCACTCCCGCGGCATATAGAGGTTCCTAGGCTAGGGGTCTAATTGGAACTGTAGCCACCGGCCCATGCCACAGCCATAGCAATGTGGGATCCAAACCGTGTCTGCAACTTACACCACAGCTCACGGCAATGCCGGATCCTTAACCCACTGAGCAAGGCCAGGGATCGAACCCTCAACCTCATGGTTCCTAATCGGATTCATTAACCACTGAGCCATGGTGGGAATTCCAAGAATTCATTTTGTAAAATCAGGTTTCCTGGTGATCTTTGGGGTGAGTTAAACCTTTAAGCTTTAGTTTCCTTTCATCTTCGGTGGGATAAAAACCTCAGGGTGGCTGCCTAGGTTTTGGTGGCAAACCGGAAGTAACAATTTGAGCAGAGGTACACAAGGCCGATTGTGATAGAGACTCCACCTGTTTTCCCCTTCATGAGTAGGCGAGCACTCCTCTCAGCATCCAGCCTTTGTTAAGAAGCTGGTGGGAGTTCCCATCGTGGCTCAGTAGTTAGCGAATCCGACTAGGAACCATGAGGTTGTGGGTTCGATCCCTGGCCTTGCTCAGTGGGTTAAGGATCCTGCATTGCTGCGGCTGTGGTGTAGGCTTGGCAGCTATAGCTCCGATTGGACCCCTAGCCTGGGAACCGCCATATGCCATGGGATCAGCCCAAGAAATGGCAAAAAACAAACAAACAAACAAAAAAACAAACCAAGAAGCTGGTGTACCGGTAAGTCAAGGCATAGCTTCTACTCTCTGGGAAGTGAAATATTATACCCCCATAGTACACCCCTTTAAAACAAGACTTCTTTTGAAAAGTTCCTCAATATACAATACAGGTATTTTTGTACAGAATCTGCAAACCTTGTGCGATAAAGGGGTTGTGGGGAAATCTTCCTACATTAAAATCATGCCCTTCTGCCACATAAACATTTTCCCACTCAAGGTTTTGTAATGAGTTGACAATAGACTTCTTGAGCATGGATGGCTGCGCGGGGAAATTTCCACACAGACGTCCTTTCTGTTCCTCACACTCTTGGATTCGATATTTTCAGTTGCTGGCATGGAAAAGCCTGACATAACTAGCTGAAACCAAAGACAGTTCATTCTTCCACAGAACAAGAGGCCTGGCTTCATTCTCAGGCTGGGGCTGTTGTTCCAGGCTGGGTGTGACACGAGGCGGGGGTGGGGAGGTGTCTGCCTTCTTGGAAGGGAGAAATTCCTTCCCTTCTCAGAAGTGCCCTGGTCCATGTCTGATCATGTACCACTGGCCAGAATGAAACCCTGCATCGCCTCTTACGCAGATCACTGGCGGGGGAAATGAATGATCAGAATTGGCTCAGATGAACTAGGACCTTCTGGGATCGCCTTCTCAGAGTCACACAGTAATTTAAATACTCAAAGTAAAATCTATTAGCAAGGAAGAAGGAGAAACAGAAAGTGAGTGGGTAACCAACAGTGTCCATGAAATATCTGTATTTGGTAGAGCAAACTGTATGTATACTAGATATATAATGTATGATGTAATTCCTTTTTTTTTTTTGTCTTTTTAGGGCTGCACTCGTGGCATATGGAAGTTCCCAGGCTAGGGGTCCAATTGGAGCTGCAGCTTCTGGCCTACACCACAGCCACAGTAGCACCAGATCCAAGCCAAATCTGCAAACTACACAGCAGCTTTCAGCAATGCTGGATCCTTAATCCACTGACCAAGGCCAGGGATCGAACATGCATCCTCACGGAGACTATGTCAGGTTCTTAACCTGCTGAGTCACAAAGGGAACACCCATATGGTGTAACTTCTTATTTATCAACTTTCGAAGATGATTAGAGGGGAAGAGGATTAGTTAAAGGTACCAAACATTAATTAGGTGCTGGGATATTTTACAGAGGAAAATTGCATCAAAGACAGCAAATACTAACTCTCTATTAGCACAGGGAGTTTTAGGGCACAGAGAAGGATTCCCCAGCGGCCCCAGAGACCTTGAAGAGAGGCAGGGCTGGAGGCAAATCAGGTTTTAGCCAACTGAGGGGATATAAGATATAACCCTGAGGCAGCCTAATCCTTATGCAGCTGCCCTGAGACCAAGCCTCCTCCACACCCGCTCCTCTCTCAGAATCCTGTAAAAAGCCACTCTCCTGTTCATTTGTTTCAAGCCCCAGAGGAAGGTTAGCAAGCCAAGAACCAGAGAAGAAGCTGCAGGCTTCTCCAATTCTTGGTTTCTATTCTTAGAGTAAATAAGGACTCAAAGGAGAAGAAACGGTCAAAGATCTTTTCTGAAGATGCCAAGGACAGCTCTAGCCTTTGTTCTCCGTTTGGCTCCCAAAGGCCCCAGTACAAAACTGCCCATTGTCAAGGACATGCCTCTCCACCTAATTGAGGGCTTTTTGGTTCAAACCGGCTTATACCTCCATCCCCGTGGTACTCACAGAGCTTCCCTAGCAGATGTCCAATCCAAGGGGAAGGGGATGATTTCTTCTCTCCTTTGCCCCTGGTGTCCCGTCACAGATGCCTAGAATGACCCTACATTGAGGTGGTCACTGATCTCACTGAAATATGTGACATCTCTATGGCTTATCATCATTATGCATGTTCTCATGGCAGTTTCTACTCTTATTTATTTATTTTTATTATTATTATTTTTCTTTGTCTTTTTGCCATTTCTTGGGCCACTCCTGTGGCATATGGAGGTTCCCAGGCTAGGGGTTGAATCGGAGCTGTAGCCACCAGCCTACGCCAGAGCTACAGCAACTTGGGATCCGAGCCTCGTCTACAACCTATACCACAGCTCATGGCAATGCTGGATCATTAACCCACTGAGCAAGGCCAGGGATCGAACCCGCCACCTCATAGTTCCTAGTTGGATTCGTTAACCACTGAGCCACGATGGGAACTCCTCTACTTTTAGAAGCATCTTCATGTTTCATAAGAGAGTCACAGAGTCTTCGGAGGTGAGATAACTGTCCAGCTTTATCTACACTGATACTGAATTCAGAGGCATATCTCCCTGGAACTGGAACTGGGTTGGGGGAGGGGGCGGTGGGAGGTGAACTGGATCTTCTGATCAGGTTTCAGTACCCTAGACTCTATATAGACTATTCCCTTTTTTGACTTTCTCTTTGCTCCTACTTACGAGATGGGGTAAAGGCTGGGAGGAGGTAATAGAAGAAGGAGGATTTGAGGGTATAGGAGTCCTGTGGGACCTTTGGACCCTCCAAGTGTTCTGAACATGGAAAGCGTCTCTTCCCTGCGCCCTAGGTTAGCGGATGGCTGAGTCCCACCGCTTACACGTAGCTTCCTTGTTTGCTAATCAACACATGTTTCTTCCTTCCTCCCTCCCTTGCTCCCTCCCCCCTTCCTTCCTTTTTCTTTTTTATGGTTGCACCTGCAACGTATGGAGGTTCCCAGGCTAGGGGTCGAATCGGCGTTGCAGCTGCAGGTGTTCACCACAGCCATAGCTGTGCCAGATCTGAGCCAAATCTGTGACCTACATTACAGCATGTGGCAACACCAGATCCTCAACCCACTGAGCAAGTCCAGGGATCGAATGCTCATCCTCATGGATACTAGCTAGGTTTGTTACTGCTGAGTCGCAAGGGAACTCCCATTCCATTTTTTTTTTTTTTTGACATATAAGCCTCAATTGCCTGACTGCCTTTGGGTCTCATAGTTTTGTGAGACTCATGTATGTACAAAATTCAATTTGTTTTTCTCCTGTTAATCTGTCTTATGTCAATTTGATTATTAGATCAGCCTAAGCACCTAGGAAGGAAGGAAGTTTCCACCCCACAAAGACCAAATGTGTGTTTCTTATTGTATCACAATAGCACAAAGGCACTATGCAAAATGTTTTAAAACCTAGATGAAATGGCTAATTCCCTAGGCAAATGCAATTTACCCAAATCGATTTCAATAGGGAAACTATTAAACAGACTAACTTCTACTGAAGAAATACAGAAGGTCATCAAAATACTAGGCCATTAAAAAAAACAGAAAAACTCACCAAGCCCAGATGATTTTAAAACTGATTTATATCAAAACTTTAAAGACTAATATTATCCCAATTTTTGCAGGGCTTAAAAAGCATTGCTTTCAAATTATTTTTATGATGCATACAATATTCACACCAAACATGCTAAAGATATCAAAAAAGAGAAAATTGCAGATTATTCTCACTTATGAATAGCTAGACAAAATCCCACATGGTAGCAAAGACAATTTAGTATAATGTTAAGAAAATAACTCATTGTAACTAAGTGAGGTTTATTTTGAGAATACAAAAATGGGGGTTCCCATTGCGTCTCAGTGGGTAAAGAACCCAAATGGTATCCATGAGGATGCGGGTTTGATCCCTGGCCTCGCTCAGTGGGTTAAACTGTGGTGTAGATTGCAGAAGTGGCTCAAATCTGGTGTTGCTGTGGCCTCAGCTGCAGTTCTGATTCAGCCTCTAATCTGGGAATGTCCATATGCCTCGGGTGTTGCTCTTAAAAAAAGAAAATGCAAAAAGGGTGCAATATGAGGAAATCAATTGATATAATTCATACTAATTAACAGAAAAATCTTGTCTATGTTCATGAATGGATATAAGCCTTCAACACAATCCAGCAGCTATTCCTTATATAATCATATACAATAAATATTTGTGGGTGGATACTTCTTTTTATTTATTTTATTTTTTATTTTTTTCCCACTGTACAGCAAGGGGATCAAGTTATCCTTACATGTATACATTTTTTTTCCCCACCCTTTGTTCTGTTGCAATATGAGTATCTAGACATAGTTCTCAATGCTACTCAGCAGGATCTCCTTGTAAATCTATTCTAAGTTGTATCTGATAACCCCAAGCTCCTGATCCCTCCCACTCCCTCTCCCGTTGGGCAGCCACAAGTCTGTTTTCCAAGTCCATGATTTTCTTTTCTGAGGAGATGTTCATTTGTGCTGGATATTAGATTCGATTTATAAGTGATATCATATGGTATTTGTCTTTGTCTTTCTGGCTCATTTCACTCAGTATGAGATTCTCTAGTTCCATCCATGTTGCTGCAAATGGCATTATGTCATTCTTTTTTATGGCTGAGTAGTATTCCATTGTGTATATATACTACATCTTCCGAATCCAATCATCTGTTGATGGACATTTGGGTTGTTTCCATGTCCTGGCTATTGTGAATAGTGCTGCAATGAACATGCGGGTGCCTGTGTCTCTTTTAAGTAGAGTTTTGTCTGGATATATGCCCAAGAGTGGGATTGAAGGGTCATTTGGAAGTTCTATGTATAGATTTCTAAGGTATTCCAAGCTGTTCTCCATAGTGGCTGTACCAGTTTACATTCTGGGTGGATACTTCTTAACATGATGTGTGTGTATCTGTGTGTCTGTGTACTATTACATTAACAGGTATACCATTTTGGGCTTAAAACTACATGTTACTCATAAAACAATACAAATGTTTCCAGACTGTCAGGAACAAGGCAAGATTTCCTACATCTCCACTGTCATACAGGGCTCTCTTTAAAGAGTAGCCAATTCAGATATGATTTAAGAAGTCTGGTAAGTTGGACTATGTAAAATTTTTAAAAATTTTTTGTGAAAAATGTGGAGTTCCCATCATGGCTCAGTGAAAATGAATCTTACTAGCATCCATAATGATGCAGGTTCCATCCCTGGCCTCGCTAAGTGGGTTAAGGATGCGGCGTTGCTGTGAGCTGTGGTGTAGGTGGCAGACGAGGCTCAGATCCCATGCTGCTGTGGCTGTGGCGTAGGTCCGTGGCTACAAGTCCGATTTGACCCCTAGCCTGGGAACTTTCATGTGCCACAGGTGTGACCCTAAAACACATACACACACATAGACACACAGCAAGATATTTCTCACCTATAAATTTGGAAAAAATTCAAAGACTTAACAGTATGCTGCTGGCAAGGCTGTGGGGGACGGGACACTCCCCTGTAGTGCTGGCCACTATGGAAGATGGGCTGGTCCCGGTGGATGGGGAAAGGGAAATAGCAAACAAAATGACATATTCATTCAACCTTAGCCAGCAATCACAGTCCTAGAAACTTCCTGTGAGAACATATCCTCACCAATTTAAAACAATATATGCAGAAAGTTATTTATTACAGATATTTGTAATGGCAAGATATTTGGGACAGGCTAAAAGCCTATCCCTGGGAGATTGGTTGCATAAACTGTGGTATATTCACAGAGCAGATCCCCGGACACAGCCCGAGAAGAGTTCTAGGAACTGACATTGAGTCGTTTTCAGAATATATTAGCAGGCAAAAGCAAAATGCAAAGCTGTTACCATTTATTTTGTGTCTGTGTGAGAAATGTGGGGAGATGAAAATAAGTAAGTGGGTATGTATTTTATTTTTGCAAAGAAGAAATACAGGAAAGATAAACTAGATTCCAATGAAACAGTAAATTTAAGTGCACGGCATACTGTGTCATCGTTCTAGTCTTTTAATGTTTTGTGGATTTGCAATGCAAAATTAAGGCATTCCCACTGTGGTGCAGCAGGTTAAGGATCTGACATTGCTTCTGTGGCATCTCCTGTGACTGCAGAGGCGCAGGTTTGATCCTCGGCCCCAGTGCTGTGGGTTAAGGAGCTGCTGTTGCTGCAGCTGTGGTGTAGGTCACAGCTGCTGCTTGGATTCAATCCCTGGCCCAGGAACTTCCATATGCCTCAGATGTGGCCAAAAAAAAAAATGAATAAATAAAAAAACAGAAAAGAAATGAAAAGAACAAACAACCCTTCCTTCCCCATCCCAGCCATATAAGAGTACATGCTGGGGGTGGGAAATGTTCCAGGTTTTGCCTTGCTGATTGGGGAGGAAGCAGGACCGAGTGGACTCCCCATTACTCTGTTTCTGCCCCCATCCCTCCTCCTTTTCTTCCTCCATCAAACATTCACTGCATGCCCACCATTGGTCAGGATTATTTTCATGGGTGAAAGGGACAGAAGACCTGCTTTCCAGAAGCCCAGAGTCCAGGAGGGACCCTGACAAGCAACAGGACAAGCACCACTCTTTTCTGGCAGGCTGTGGGAGATATGCTGGGGGGCCAGAAAGACCCGGGGTTCCCTTCCCCGACCCCCATGTCTCCACACCCCCGCCATTCTTTATTCTCTAGGAGGTATCGCCTACCCCAGACTAGTGCCACTCAACCGGGTTGTGGGGGGAAGGGTAGAGGGCTTGGCATTGACCTTGCTGGGATCTCCACCCCTCCTGGAGGTCACAGATTTACAGACCAGCTCTCACCCGGATTCCTGGGGCCCTTGTCTGCACCACCACGGCCACCTGGCTGGGCCCTCAGCAGCTCCAAGTCTGGCTCAGAATGAAGGTGCCCCCTCCCCACTTTTCGGAGAGGCTCTGTCGGAGGTGCTGATCGGAAGTGGGGAGACTTCCCTCCACACTCAGCAAACCCATGTGCCGCCAACAGGGGTCTCCTGGGGACTTCCTTTGTTCATTAACCAAGAAGAGAAAGGACACAGCATCACGGTGAGACTTCTCCGCCATCCTGTTGTTTGCCCTTAAAAAAGAGAGAAAAGAAAAAGAAAAAGAGAAGTTACTCTTGTGACTCAATGGTAATGAAGAAGACTAGTAACCATGAAGATGCAGGTTCGATCCCTGGCCTCGCTCAGTGGGTTAAGGATCCCGCGCTGCCGTGAGCTGTGGTGTAGGTGGCAGACATGGCTCAGATCTGGCATTGATGTGGCTGTGGTGTAGGCAGGTAGCTGCAGCTCCGATTCAACCCTTAGCCTGGGCTCTTTCATGTGCCGTGGATGCAGCCCTAAAAAGCCAAAAAAAAAAAAAAAAAGAGAGAGAGAACAAACAAGGTGAGCTGCACCTTCACCATTTTGGTTTGATGGTCACTGGCTCTTTCCTCTAGGGTAGGGTGTAGAGTGGTGAGAGCAAAGGGAATCGGAGCCACCGGGTTGATTTCTAAGCCCAAACCACGTGTTATTCTCCATGTTCCCTTGGTGAGCTAGGCTGATGGAAAGTGGGATGGCGTTGTCTTCTCAACAATCTCCACTTTGAGTGGTTCGGAGCTACATTTTGACCTTTGCTCAGAGCATCCATCCTTTCGTTGCTGGTGGAAGTTAATTGGACCTGGGCTTTGAGGGACAGGCGGCTGCAGTTCCTCCCTGTTCCACGTGGTGGCAGATTTTGCCTGGAAAAAGCGCCCTTTCCCGCCTTTGCCCACCTCCGGCTCCGGGGCGTGGCTTCACCGAATTCTGTTCCTGGACCAAGGTAATTTGTATTGATTGTCTCTGTTAATGCATCCGAGAGAATGAATGCTCGGGATGCATTCTTGGTGATGTTTATTGCCTTTTCTACTTAGAAAAATAAACTAAAGCAAATAAACCTTTAACCTTTTCAATGGATCCTTATTGTAACGGATGAGACAAAATAACGTTAGAATTTGGGGAGGAGTGGGGGGAGGGAGAGATGAAGGAAACAGGGCAGATAGACACCTTGGAAGGGGTTCCCCCTGTCATTCTTTCACCCTGGCAGAGTTAACACTTCAATATGATTGCCTTGTTGTATGTCTCAGGAAGTCGGGAATGGGTTTTGACTCATTCCTTTGTACTGGTAAAGTGGTGCTCAGATACCGGGTCTGCAAGGATTTGCTGTCTCTGCTACCCTCCCAGATTCATACCATCAAAAGCTCATCCTTTCATCAAATCCTGACACTGCTGCCTCCTTTTCTAACTGCTGATAAAGGTTCTAAGAAAAGACCTCCTACCAAAAATACAGAGGTGTCTTATTTGAGAAGAAGCGAAGAACTAAAGAGATGCTGGAATCCGTCCCTTCCAATTCTTTATTTTCAGCATGAAAGGGAAGGGAACATGCAAAGAATCAAGAAACAAATCAGAAAACCCTTACTATGATGCTTGTGAAAACAGTGGTTTAGTGGGCACACGCTCTATGCCAGACATTTAAACTACGTTTTATTTTTGGAGGGGAGTTCCCATTGTGGCACAGCAGAAACAAATCTGACTAGGAACCACGAGGTTGTGGGTTTGATCCCTGGCCTCGCTCAGTGGGTTAAGGATCTGGCGTTGCTGTGAGCTGTGGTATAGGTTGCAGACACGGCTCTGATCCCGCATTGCTGTGGCTCTGGCGTAGGCCGGCAGCTACAACTCTGATTCGACTCCTAGCCTGGGAACCTTCGTATGCTGTGGGTATGGTCCTGAAAAGAAAAGAAAATAAAAATAAATATTTTGGGGGGTCTCAGTGGCTGTATTTTATTTTTCATGGTATTGGTTTGAAATTTCCTGCCAAGGTGCTGAGTTTTCAGGTAACAAGCTGCCTGGCTGCCCCCTGCCCCCCACCCCCCCAGCTTGGTCACCAGCCTCTGATCACCCGATCACAGCTCTGTCCCCTAGTCTCGAAGATGTGGTTGTAGTGTTGGGGCTCTGAGCTGCATAACCAGAGATCCTCTCAGACCAGAGGCAGATAGCTCTTAATTGACTCAGGGTCAATGTCCCAAATAGGGAGGAGGAAGCTGGAAGGGAGAGATTGCCTGGACCAAAGACTCCATCCACACAGGCAGAGAGGCATGTCAGCTCAGCTGGCAATGAGACTCTTGGCTGGACAGGAGCTTGCTGCTCACAGCTGATTTACAGATGTGAGGGTGGCCAAACATTGCTTCTCATGGACTTGTTGCAATTATTGCAACAATCACTGCAATTATTGCAATTTCTGTGCCATAATACCGATAGGATGCCTCTTTTTAAAGACACTCTGCCTAAGGATTCAAAAGAAGTTCATCAGATTTCAAATCTGTTACATTTATTTATCTATCTATCTATCTATCTATCTATCTATCTATCTATCTATCTATCTATCTATCTATCTTTTTACAGCTGCCCCTGTGGCTTATGGAAGTTCCCGCTCTGGCTGCTGCAGAGGAAGTGGGTTCAATCCCTGTCCTGGCACAGTGGGTTAAGGATCTGGCATTGATGCAGCTGTGGTGTAGGTTGCAGCTGCAGCTCCCATTCGATCCCTGGCCCTAGAAGTTCCAGATGCTGCTGGTGAGGACATAAAAACAAAACAAAACAACAACGAAAAGCTTCTGTGACATGCTTATTGTTAAATCCAGACTCCAGGTCCCCTTTTGTGTGACTTCAGCCCCCCAATCCCTCCTCCTGGATGCACGCTTTTTGTTTCAGCCGATTTCCAACAGCAAGTTCTTTTCTCACTCATCTCCCCTCCCAGTCTCTTTGCTGGTCCCTCCTTGGGGCATCATTTGTAGTTTTCTTTTTTACTATACTCACTTCCGTCTTGCTCTTATGAGTATGGTGGCTTTAATTACCATCTCTAGACCATGACTCCTGGTCTCCACCTCCAGGTCCTACACCCCCTGACAAATTCCACACTCATGCATCCAACTTGCTTTCCAGTTGACAGTCAACAGGCACCACAAACCCAACCTGTGAAAGCTGAACTATTGGCTTCCTGGTTCAAACCTGTTCCACTGGTGGCCTTTCTTGTCCTGTCATAGCAACTCCATCCTTCTAGATCCTCAGGATCCAAATCCCAGTGTTATCTTTTATTTTATTTTTTTTCTTTTAGGGCTGCACCCGTGGCATATGGAAGTTTCTAGGTTAGGGGTTGAATCAGAGCTACAGCTGCCAGACTGCACCACAGCCACAGCATCACAGCATTAGGGGATCTGAGCCACGACTGCGACCTACACCATAGTTCATGGCAACACCAGATCCTTAACCCGCTGAGTGAGGCCAGGGATCGAACCTGCATCTTCATGGATACTAGTCAGGTTCATTACTGCTGAGCCACAGCGGGAACTCCAGCCCCTGGTGTTTTGCTCAGTAACTTCAAAAGGATCTTCTTAGGCCAGGGCCCTGAAGAGCAGATGGGTTTGGAAATGGCTTATTGCTGCCATCAGAGGCTGGTGATGGAGGAAGGGGGGGGGGCAAGTGGAAAAGCCCAGTTTTGGACCATGATCTGTCATTTCCTGATCTTGATACCTTGGACAAGAGAACTTCCTGTTCTAGTCCTCAAGATTTTCAATCTTGTTTTACTGGCAGAGTCATTATTTTAAAAGATATCTTTCTTGTGGAAGCCAAATTTATAATTATGACAGACTGAACCACAAAGTAAGTCAATTCTGGGGGTTCCCCTTGTGGCTCGGAGGGTTAAGGACCTGTGGTCTCTGTGAGGATTTACTTCATCCCTAGCCTCACTCGGGTTGAAGATGCAGATAGAATCCCGTGTTGTGGCGGTTGTGGATTTGATCCCTGGCTGGGAACTTGCATATGCTGCAGGTGTGGTTGTGAAAAAAAAAAAAAAAGTCCTCTTTGACTGAGCAAGGGGGCTGCTGAGGAGCTCCAGAGCCCTGTCCTGCCAAACTGTGCAGGGATTGGCCGCTGGGGCATCTTCAGCCCTGGATCTCCAAGGCCCTGAGGCTCTGACAGTGTTGTTTTGTGACTTGGAACTACTGTTGGGATTCCTGGTGTAGTAGCCGGGACAAGTAAGCAGGCAGCAGGTGCAGGGAAGGCTAAGGGGGCAAAAGTCTGGAGCAATGAGAACGAGACAGCGGATCACGGATTCCCAGGGAGCAAGCAGTTCCCAGGATGTTTGATATCAAGCATCCATCACTTTCTCCTCCCAGGATACTCAGTCATCCTGCTCTCCTGGAGGCCTCTTCTGTCATGACCCCCTGCCCTGTTGCGACAGATGCACCAAGCATTTGCCAGCTGGTTTCTAAATCTTTTATTTCTCATTGTAGAATATCCCAGTAGGAGCCATGAAGATGGATAGGATACAGCCCTGCCCTGGAGGCACTCAGGGTCTGGGGGCAGGGCTGGGATTGCGAGGGAGTTACCTGCAGGTGGGATGGAGGCCCAGGCAGAGGCAGCTCCGGGACAGAAGGGGGCACTGCTGCTTCTGTCTGTAGGAGGCTGGGCAGAAGTCTGATGAGCTTGAAAAGAAGACTCAGTGAAGGCTCAGGGACTAGGCAAGGAGGGATGGGGGAGCCGGGAGGGACCCTCGGGGGAAGGACCAGTGTGTGCAGATGCACAGGGGTGATGGAGCACTGGGTGGCTTTGGGGCCCCATCCATCTCCGCAGGGAAGCTCATGTGGTGGAATCCGATCTCTCACATCCCTCCTGTGGAGCCGGCACCCCAAGAAAAGACCCCTGGGTGTCAGCCACAGGGCATGACTTTGCTGCCATCAACCCATTCTTATGATTGTGGGCTATTCCCCACAGTGACCTGTTCCTGGAACAAAAAGCCCCATCAGGGAGTTCCCGTTGTGGCTCAGTGGTAAGGCATCTGATTAGTATCCATGAAGATGCAGGTTTGATCCTTGACCTGCTCTGTGGATTAAGGTCCGGCCTTGGCCTGAGCTGTGGTGTAGGTCCCAGCTACCGCTGTGATCTGCTCTCGCTGGGGCTGTGGTGTAGGCCGGCAGCTGCAGTTCTGATTGGACCCCTAGCTGGGGACAATCCATAGGCTGCCATATTCAGCCTTAGAAAGCAAAAAAAAAAAAAAAAAAAAAAAAAAAGCCCCATTAGATCCAACCCAATTTTGTAGTTGTGGTGTCGTTTCCAAGGACACATCCGGGCATCCAGGCAGAGCTTCTCAGAGATCCTTCCAGTGCACCCTCCGTCCAGGCTCCCTGAGGTCAAAGGGAGGGAAAGGGACCTTGGGGGACCCTCACGGAGGTTTGAGAGCAGCAGCAGCAGTGATCTCTCTCTTTTTTATTAAAGACAGATCCGGAGGAGCCGGTCACGGTCAGGTTAGAAGAGAGAGCTTGGCAGGATAGAGGACCTTCTGCACATTTCGCCTTCCTGGGAGAATCCCTGGATTTACCCAGAGGTCTTGGTGCCTCCCACCTTCCTGGGGAGCATCAGGGATGGGTCATCAGGTTCTTGCTTCTGCTAAAAAACCTGAGCAACTCCATCATCCCAACAAGACAACCATCTTCCAGTTGCAATTCCATTCTCACCACCTTACAAATACCCCGATCTCTCCCCAGCCCCTCCCCCGCTCTATTCCCATGGGTGCTCAGGCCATTCCCTCCCCTATGGCAGGGGAGCCTGAGGGTGAACTGATCGCCCTCTCCAAGAATAAAAACAGTCTAGGAGTTCCCGTCGTGGCTCAGCGGTCAACAAACCCGACTAGGAGCCATGAGGTTATGGGTTCGATCCCTGGCCTTTCTTTGTGGGTTTAAGATCCAGCATGGCCATGAGATGTGGTATAGGCCGGCGGCTTCAGCTCTGATTCCACCCCTAGCCTGGGAACCTCCATGTGCCATGGGTGTGGCCCTAAAAAGCAAAAATAAAAATAAATAAATAAAATACTTAGGAATAAGTTCAACCAAGGAGGTGAAAGAGCTGTACATCTGAAACTACCAAAAATGATGAAATGAATTGAAAATACAAATAAATGGAAAAATATATTTAAAAAAAACAACAGTCTTGGGAGTTCCCATTGTGGCTCAGTGGGTAGCAAACCTGACTAGCATCCATGAGGATGAGGGTTCAATTCCTGGCCTCGCTCAGTGGGTTAAGCATCCGGCGTTGCCGTGAGCTGTGGTGTAGGTCACAGACACCACTTGGATCTGGAGTTGCTGTGATGTGGGCTTGTGGCTACAACTCCCATTCCACCCTTAGCCTGGGAACTTCCATATGCCATGGGTGTGGCCCTAAAAAGACAAAAAAATAAAAAAATTAAAAAAAAAATTCTTGGATTTCCTGTTGTAGTGCAGCGGTTAGCAAATCCGACTAGGAACCATGAGGTTGTGGGTTCGATCCCTGGCCTTGCTCAGTGGGTTAAGAATCCGGCGTTGCTGTGAGCTGTGGTGTAGGTTGCAGACGCAGCTCAGATCCTGAGTTGCTGTGGCTCTGATGTAGGCAGGCGGCTACAGCTCCGGAAACCTCCATATGCCCCGGGAAGCGGCCCTAGAAAAGGCAAAAAAAAAAGGCAAAAAACAAAAACAATAAACAACATTCTTGCCCAGTAGCAAAAATGGGGAGGTTCTTTGGGCATGTGGCAAAGTCGGAGGGCGCCCCTCACTTACCTGTGATGCCGCTGACTGCTGACTATCCCAATCTTTGCAGCTGGTTTTGTGTCTGTCTGCGGAAATATATGTAGACCATGTAATATGTATCTTGCATTACTTTCTTCACAGCCCTGCTCATTCTCCACTTCTGAGTCTTTGGGGAATTGACTTAGCCGTAATTGATGAATCATGGAACTGAGCTCAGGGCGGGGCCCTGAGTGGGGGCTCAACATTGACGCACCTCGTGGGTGGATCAGAATGTCCCACTTGGCAGTTAGATTGCTATGTAGACCAAGCATCTGAAGAGCTGACATGCCCTATCTGGAGAATGAGGAATTTCAGAATTGTGGCTGAGCATGTGCACACACCTGTCTGTGTGTGTGTATATGTGAGTGTGTGAAGTTCCAGCAGTGGGGACCCTGGGCTGCTGCTTCCATGGGACTTGCTCTAAGCAGACTTACTCCCCAAGGAAGCTCTGCTTGGAGGTCAAGGTGGGAGACCTAGAGGGTCAGCTCTTCATGCAGAACTGGAGGGTCGATCTGAGTCCACCCTCACAGCCTGTGTTGTCCAGCCTTTTCTGTCAAGTCCCATAGATCACGTGGTTTCAGCTCTGCCGTCTTAGTGCAAAAGCAGCCCTAGACCTTAGGTCAATGCATGGGTGTAGCTGTGCTCCAGTGAAATGTTACTTACACAGCAGGCAACAGGCTGCACTTTGCTATCCCTCCTTTAAGTGTGTGACTCTGACTTGATACCTTGGCGGGTTTTTTTTGTTTTTTGTTTTTGTCTTTTGTCTTTTGTCCTTTTTAGGGCCACACCTGCAGCATATGGAGGTTCCCAGACTAGGGTTTGAATCAGAACTACAGCTGCCGGCCCACAGCGATGCCAGGTCCAAGCTGTGTCTGTGACCTACACCACAGCACCCAGCAACGCCAGATCCTCCACCCACTTAGTGAGGCCAGGGATGGAACCCACGACCTCCTGGTTCCTAGTCGGATTGGTTTCCACTGCGCCACGACGGGAACTCCCGACGCCTTGGTTTTGGTCTCAGTGTTCCCAACCTTTTATTTTGTCATCTTTTCTTTTTCGGGCCACACCAACATCATATGGGAGTTCTCGGGCTAGGGATTGAGTTGGAGCTGCAGCCGCTGGTCTATACCACAGCCACAGCAACACTGGATCGGAGCTGCATCTGTGACCTACACCACAGCTTGAGACAACCCACTGAGTTAAGGGATGGAATCTGCCTCCTCATGGATGCTCTGTGGGGTTCTTAACCCACTGAGCCACAGTGGGAACTCCTGACCTTTTCTATTTGATGATCATCATTTCCGTATTTCTGACCCAAATTTGGTCACCCGGCCCCGTCTGTTGGCCGAGTCCTCTGCACAGGCTGGACACCAGCTCCCACTGTCCTGCCATAACTACACACAGAGACAGAGAGGAGAGATGAGAGGGCGACCGGGAGCGATGCCAGATGACCGAGTGGAACAGCTCATGTGGGAAAATATGACTGTCCATCTCTGGGATGGTTGATGGGGAAGAGAAGTCAGCCAGGCTGGTTTTCCAAGCTCAGCTGAGACTACTCTGCAGTGTCTCTGGCACAAAACCAACCTCAGAGAGTTGGGGCGGAGGGGTTGTGGGAGATATTTGGGAAGCTGGTAGAGGCTGGCTTGTATGTCTTTGAGAGTCTGGAGTGAAGCATCTTTGAGTGTTTTGCACCTGAAATCAGTGGAAACCCTCAGAGGATATAGCTGACCTTGTGTCCTTCCTGGGTCAGCCCTTGCTCCCCACCTCTAACCGCACCTCTGGGGCCTCTCACCCCCCCTTTCTTTGTCTGCCATGAGGCATGTGGAGTTCCCAGGCCAGGGATCAAATCCAAGCTGCTGTTGCAAACTATGCCACAGCTGTGGCCATGCAGGGTCCTTTAACCCGCTGTGCCAGGCTGGGAATCGAACTGGCATCCTGGTGCTATAGAGACGCTGCCAATCCCAGTGCTACCCCTCACCTTTTTTTTTCATGGGCTTGAAGCCTCTTGGAATTGGACAGGGCCCTGGAGGTGACTGGGTCTAATTTAATTGTGTTTTACTGAGGAATAAACCAAAACAGAGAGAAGGAAACTAACTCACCCAGCATCCCACAGCTCTCAACCTAGGTCTCTGGGCTCTGGCATCCTCCTTGGCCTTGGCCTTGCACCTGCCTCCTCCCATCATACTCCCTCCCTCCTTGGTGCCTCTCTCCTAAATTTCCTGAGTCCCTCACATTTTCATTCAACACCCTGACACAGAGGAAAGGTCTCACCATGAGAGCTGCCTGTGGTTCCCACTCCCTCCTGCTCTAAATCATCCCTCGCCCCACCCAGGAAGCCACCTTGCTCCAGATTCATGCTGCAGGTAAAGCATCCTCCGCAGGTAGCGCATGGAGCTTCTCAAGTTCGAGTTCATTAGGCAAAGTAATTATTCACCTGCCTCAGGCAGAAGAGACCACCTTCCCCTCACTCCTCAGCACCCCCATGGGGCATTCAGAAGACTCATCATCCGTATTCTCTCCATAAAATCTGCGCTCTGGTGGCGTGGGATGAGGGGTAGTCTTCCTTTAATTTTAAAAAGGCAAACACGAAATAAAAACAAGGGGACCGAGGAGATCTAATTAAGATGCCATAAAGCTGGTATCTCTGCGATCTGGCTGAGGTAAGATGGCTGTTCCTTTTCTTCCCTGTCACTGATATAAATGAGTTCTTAATTCCTCCTTTTGTGCAGAACAGGTTATCGGGCTGCTATTCATTAAGGGACTCCAGGGTCCTGCAGCAGAGCTTAATGGGAGTGGAAATTAGCAGCCTCTGGCTTTGGCACCGTGGCGGGAAGAGGGAGTCCTGGGAAGCAGGCTCCATCTCCTGAGATTTGGAGGCTGAGGGACTCAGAGGCATCTGGATGACCTTGGAGGCATTTGAAGGGCAGACCCATCGGTCCCTGCGCACTGCCCACAGGTTGAAGGTCAAGCCCCTGGCTGTGAACTGAAGGTGCTTCGTGCTGTTTGCAGCTTTCTTCTCCCAGCTACCTGGTCCCTTTCTTGCCCTGTCTCCCCAGCACTGCCCCCTCCCCACCCAAAGCTGTGGCAGCTTGGCCTCATTCTCTGGGCAGCCCCTGCCGCTTGTTTTGTGTTTCTGGAATGCCCTTCTTTCTCGCCTGCTGCCACAGGCATTGCTCAAGGCTCACTTCCAGAGCCTCTTCTCCAGGAGGACAATTCTAACCCCTAGACATGACCATCAACTGTCGGACCTTTGAAAACACCCATGGCAAGGCCCTCTGCCCATCCTTCTGGTCCTGCCTGGACCATCGATCCTGTGATGGGGCAGGTTCTTCTCCTTCAGATCCATAGGGCTTCACAGGGTGTGCGACACATGGTTGTCCCCGTGTGTTGGGGCGGGCAGGAAGGAGCTAGGAAGGCAGAGGAGGGCAAGGTGGTGGTAGAGGAGGGACAGGCCATTGGCTATTTCACACTCCTCCAGACCTGGAAGTCTGGGAAAGAATCTGTGGGACTTCAAGTCCTCTCTAAGGAGATAAACTCAAAGAGCCTCTGGTTAGGATAAAAACGATTAGGGAATTCCTGTTGTGGTTCAGCCGGTTAAGAACCCGACTATTATCCATGAGCGTTCAGATTCAATCCCTGGCCTTGATCAGTGGGTTGAGGATCCGGCATTGCCACAGGCTGCAGTGTAGGTCCCAGATGTGGCTTGGATTCCCACATTGCTGTGGCTGTGGTGTAGCTCTGATTTGACCCCTAGCCTGGGAACTTCCATATGCCGCAGGTGTGGCCCTAAAGAGCAAAAAAGCAAAAAAAAAAAAAAAAATTACAACAATTATCAGACACTTATCACCCCACCAGTCTCATTGCAACTGTTACGAAGTTCTTAAGCTCCCCCCACCTCACCCCCAACACCTTCAGTGACTCAGCCTATTCTCTCCTGTCCCATATTAGTAAAGGTATTTGGCCTGCATCTCTCCCCGCACCTATAGAGAAATTATGCCCCCAGCCAACCAGCAGGTGTATTGTAAAACCTCTCCTCTCACCTTTGTCCCTGGGCTATAAAAAAGGACAGGACCATGAGCTTAGGGTCGGCTTTCCCTGATCATCAGCAAGTCAGCCCACTGTTAGCAGCGTTCTCGCCTCAATAAACTCGTCCTTCTCTTCACCCACCTCTGAGTCTGGAAATTCTTTTCCAACCCGTACATGGACCACTGCAGAAATGATGCTTCCTGGCTCCATCCTTTGTTCACCCAGCAGCAATGAACACAGTCTCTGAGCACATTTCTCCCTCTGTGTTTCTGTCCATCAACCTCTAGCCTTGATCTCCAACATACCACTTCTCACCACCAGCCCCGCTTGTTTGGTTTGCAAACTCAGAGCACATGGGTGCTTCTGCAGGACCCTTTGGAAGGTGGAAGAGTTTTAAACTGGATGAGATCCCTCACAAGAACATCCCTCACCTCCTGGTTCTGGAGATTCAGAGACTAGTAAGTCCCGCTGTTCTGGGTGCCTATTTATCTTAGGTGCAAACCTCTTCAGTGATCAATAACGTTGCATCTCAGACACAGAGAGCTCTTTTACCATTCCTGTTAACTCTGCTCTGCCCATTAGGTGTGCATTTTCCGTCAGGGTCTGCAGAAGCAGAGCATGCAGATGCTCCTAAGAGAAAGTGGGAAGGGCATGGGGGAGCAGACAGGGAAGGGAAGAGGTCAAGGGAGGGGCCAGCCTCAGCTACCCTAGAGCGGGGCAATCACATCTTGTCTAGGGGAAGGGAGGTGTAACCCCCCAGGGACTTCAGTTCTCCTGGGCCCAGCTGACTTGGGGAGCCCAGGACAGACCTGAGAAGCAGTCCAGGTGCAGACCCTTAGACTCAGAACCTGCAGAGGTGGGAAGGTCGGGTATGCACCCAGGAGAAGATTCAGTGGGTCCAAGTGGACCACCAGCCACATCTGCTGTGGTGTGCACTCCAAACCTAACATCATGCAAAACCACAGACTTTACAAAGCACAGCTTCACCTCACTATCTTTGGCAGGGAAAATAGATCAAGAGGAGGGCAGGGATTCCTTGAAGATTGCATAGATGGTGAGGGGCAGAGCTGGGACTCAAATGCAGGTCTTCTGACCTTAGTCCAGGTGCCCTGGCTGGTATCCAGGCTTCCTTATCAATATGGTACAAGCAAAAGATAACCCACTTGGAAACTCAGTCTCTTGGTGTTTTTTTTGTTTTTTTGTTTTGGTCTTTTCTAGGGCCGCACCTATGGCATAGGGAGGTTCCCAAGCTAGGGGTCTAATTGGAGCTGTAGCCAATGGCCTACGCCAGAGGCACAGCAATGCGGGATCTGAGCTGCGTCTTCGACCTACACCACAGCTCATGGCAACGCCGGATCCTTAACCCACTGAGCGAGGTCAGGGATCTAACCTGCAACCTCATGGTTCCTAGTTGGATTCGTTAACCACTGAGCCACGACGGGAACTCCAGTCTATTGGTTTTTAAATTATTTTTCAAGGTAATTAATAATAATGCCAAGAGATTTTTTTCTCTTTAAAAAGCATTTATAGGAATTCCTGCTGTGGCGCAGTGGGTTAATGATCCAGCTCATCTCTGTGAGGTTGCTGGTTTGATCCCCGGCCAGGTGCAGTGAGCTAAGGATCTAGCAGTGCTGGAGCGATGGCATAGGCTGAGGATGTGGCTCGGATTCAATCCCTGGCCCAGGAACTTCCATATGCCCTGGGTGCAGCCAAAAAAGGCACACACATACTCACAAAGCATTTATAGATTTCTATGAAAATACAAGATCCTCCAGTGTCTGTGAGGTCAGCTATTTTACAAGAAACTGAATACATATTGTAGTTCCTGTTTCTTGCCCCGCTGCCTTGCTGCTCTCCTCTCTGTCCTGTCCCACTGATCCCTGAAACATGGACGGGGGACTTGCTTACTTTCCCAGAGGTGTTGAGTGGATGAAATGGGAAGAAAACCTGGACTCCCTGTTAAATCAAGGTGATGGTCAGTCCTGTCCCTAAGACTCAATCTTTTATTTTCCAGATGCAGGTTCTAAGGCAAAGAATGAAATTGTTACATGGGGCTCGTGTGTTTGTTTATCATCAAAAGCAGGTTGCTCAAGTGACTGTCAAGAAATGGGTAATTTTTTCTTAAGTGACATCTGTTTAAACACTAAGCCTGTGAGGACTGCCTTGGTCTTGAACCCTGGCAAGCAAGCCTCTGTATTGCACTAAACTCTGCTGCAAAGTTTCTCAAAGCAAATTACCCAGCTGCTGTCATCTTCCCCACACAACACATTTTGTTGTCCTCACAGTGGCGGTTCAGGGGACAGAGGACAAGTTTGGCACAATGCACTGTCCTGGAATCCCCACTGAAACTGCATCTTTTTAGTTTTATTTTATTTATTTATTTTTTGCTATTTTTTTAGGGCCGCGCCCATGGCATATGGAGGTTCCCAGGCTAGAGGTCGAATTGGAGCTATAACTGCCAACCTACACCACAGCCACAGCAATGCAGGATCCGAGCCATGTCTGCGACCTACACCACACCACAGCTCATGACAACACTGGATCTTTAACCCACTGAGTGAGGTCAGGGATCATACCCGCAACCTCATGGATACCAGTCAGGTTCATTACAGCTGAGCCGCAATGGGAACTCCTCCTATTTTTATTTAAACATCTTTTTTTGGCTGCAGCATGCAGAGAGGCATGCAGGAGCTTGATGTGAGGTCTCAGTTCCCAGACCAGGGATTGAACCCCCGGCTGCAGTGGTGAAAGTGCCATGTCCTAACCACTAGACCACCAGGGAACTCCCCTGAAACTGCATCTTTTCTGCACCCAAACTTAAAAGGCAAACGGTGGCTGGAGCTTCATCACCAGTAAGTGTTGACAGAATCACATCCCTGATAATAACATTTTGAAAATTAGCTAACAGCCTTTTGGCCACTGAAGTTCTCTGAGCACTAGTAGCAAGTCAGACGGAAAAGCAGTACAGACGTTTGACAAAGAGCAATTAGAGTTCACGGCGCATTTGAGAGAGGATCCCAGCAGGCTGGCCAAGGTGAGAAAGTGCAGACACCAACCAACACCTGATCCTTGTCATCGCTGTAAAACAAAGCCAAGTTGCCTGGGTGGGGGAAGTGTGGAGGAGGTTGTGGGGGACAGAGTCTAGTTGAAAACTGACAAATGAAACTAACAACAGTCAGGACCAAGGAACCACTCAGCTTCCTTAGGCAGATCTGACCACCCTTGGGAGATTCCTTACTCCCTGCCCAAGATCCAATCTGCTCTCCTGGTTTGGGTGCTCGATCATGATGGAACTTGGGCTGACTCCTTTGAGATGGGGGGTTTCTTTTCTTTTCCTTTTTTTTTTCTTTTTAGGGCCACATCTGCAGCATATGGAAGTTCCCAGGCTAGGGGTTGAATCGGAGTTGCAGCTGCCGGCCTACAGCACAGCCACAGCAACTCAGGATCCGAGCCGCGTCTGTGACCTACACCACAGCTCATGGCAACCACTGGATCCTTAACCCACTGAACCAGGCCAGGAACTGAACTGGCGTCCTC
Source organism: Phacochoerus africanus (assembly GCF_016906955.1). Taxonomy (NCBI): domain Eukaryota; kingdom Metazoa; phylum Chordata; class Mammalia; order Artiodactyla; family Suidae; genus Phacochoerus; species Phacochoerus africanus. The sequence goes on from NC_062546.1 coordinate 53,424,230, forward strand.
ATGGGTATTAGTGGGGTTCATAACCTGCTGAGCCACAGTGGGAACTTCAGGGCTTTCTTTTACAGAGGCGCTCCAGAAGGGACTGTCTGCCTTTGAGACTGTGTACGTGTGTCATAGTGATGTTTGCTTTCACGTCTCCCACAGGTTTGAGAGCCCTGGACATGTGGCCTGAAACTCCATCTGATTTGGGCGACTGCCATCACTGAGGCACAGGCGGGACCCAATAACAAGATGGCCTGTAGACAGGAGAGTGTCTCCTGTGAGGAAAGTGATTCCTCTGCACTTCCTCTCACTTTAAGCAACGTTGTCTCTTCAGTGGCTCTGGCTCCTGCGGAGGCTCAGGTTCCATCCCTGGCTTGCTGCAGTGGGCTAAAGATCTGGTTCACCAGGCGTATGGGTCCCTACTGAGTCCAGTGAGTTTCCTCTGATTGTAAGTGATGAAAGAAGGCTGACTAGTCTGGGGCGGGGGTGGGGGGAAAGCGTTGTTAGAATCTATCAGCCGAGGATTACTGGTGTCCAGCAAAGCTGCTCTTTCCTCATCCAGACTAACCTCATGGGGGTGGGGGAGAGGTGGGGGGTGGGTGTCCAGCTATGGACAACATCCCCCAGCCCCAGCCCCATCCCTACACCCGCTGGGTGTGATCAGACCTCCATGCCCTTGCCAGGAGGGAGCAGGAGTTCCACGTGCCACCTCTAGGCTGCGCCTGAGATCTCCTGGCAGAATCGCCCTTAATATCTGTCCCTCCTCCTCTTGGCTGGAGCAGCTTTACTGGAATGGCCTGGGGATGCGTGTGGTGCTGAGGATGGCTGGGCTGCTGGCAGTGAGCTGGATCGTCACTCTGCCGGGCATGAATTTCTGCTTTGCTTTTATTTTTAATATTTTATTATTTTTTAATTGAAATATAGTTGATTTTCAATGTTGTGCCACTTGGACTTCTGCTTTGTTTGAGCCATTGTGTTTGGGGCTCCGGGTTTTAGCAGTTTCACCCTGACTGTTCTGAATTCAGGATGGTGCATTGAGAGAGATGTTGCCCACCTAAGCTTGGGGCGGGTGGGTGGCAGCTGGAGACGCCTCCAGCAGCGGGAGCTGCAGGTCTGCCTTGGCTCACCTCTGTTACTCAGACGGACCCTCTTCCTGGTCACTGCCGATCCCTCTGTTGGTTCTGGTTTCAGATTTCATAAGATGGGCCAGCTTGGGTTAGGGCCGCTCTGGCCAGACAGGCAGGGTCGTCACAGAGATGTGAACACTGAGGTCTTCCATCTCCTTGTATCTCAGTCTGTTCTGGAAAAGAAGACCACTGGACACTCTTGTTTCTTTCTCCCTTTCTCCCTCCCTCCCATCCTTCCTTCCTTCCTTTGTCTTGGGGCTGCACCTGTGGCACATGGGAGTTCCCAGACTATGGGTGGAATTGGAGCTGCAGCCACAGCCATGCCAGATCTGAGCATTGTCTGTGACCTACACCACAGCTCATAGCAACGCTGGATCCTTAAGCCACCAAGTGAGGCCAGGGATCGAACCCGAAACCTCATGGATACTAGCTGTGTACTTAACCTGCCGAGCCACAATGGGAACTCCCCACTCTTGTTTCTTACACCAAGTATGTGCTAGAGTCAGATGAGGCCAGAAACGCAGGGAGGGCCAGGAATCTGGATTTTGGTGGCAAAGGCAGGGAATGGACTAGATGCAATTTGGAGAGGCGAGAGCTATACCTGGGGTTCTCATGGGCTTTCTGAGAGCTCAAGGGAGAGGCAGTTAAAGTGACCAGAGGAAGAAGGGTAGGGAGCTCTGCTGGGTTGAAAGCCGGGTAACTTTTGAGGAAGGAGTCAGTCTGGCTTGAGAGGATGCACCAGCTCTAGCAAGTGGCCTAGAGAAAATTACATCAATTACCCCTCTGAGCCTGCATCCTCATGTGTACATGGAGGTTGTACTACCACCTGCTTGATGGAGCTGAACCCTAGCTGTGCTGGGAGGGAGGTGGCAGAAAGCAAGGGAGAGGAGGTGTCATCCTTGTTCTGCCTGGTTGGTACTTGTAGGTAGATGGCCCTGGACACCCAATTGTCTGTAATGAATCTGTGGCCCAAGACTATTCCCATGTGAGCTGAAGACCATCTGTGATGGGTCATTGGAGGTGTCAAATTGGCTGGTCTAGGGCACCTGGTTATTCAATCCAACATGAACCTAGATATTGTGGTAAAGGGATTTTGTAGATGTAGATTTTTGTAGATGGTATCTAGAATCAGCTGACTTGAAGCAGAAGAGGTTTTTGTGTTGTTTTGTTTTGTTTTGTTTTTTGTCTTTTGTGGGCCGCACCCATGGCATATGGAGGTTCCCAGGCTAGGGGTTGAATCAGAGCTAGAGCTGCTGGCCTACGCCACAGCCACAGCAATGTGGGATCCGAGCCACGTCTGCGACCTGTACCACAGCTCACAGCAATGCCAGATCCTTAACCCACTGAGCGAGGCCAGGGATCAAACCTGGGTCCTCATGGATACTAATTGGGTTTGTTAACCACTGAGCCACGACAGGAACTCCAGGAAACCATTCTTGATCATCTAGTCGGCTTCGTACAATCAGTTGGAAAGTCTTACCAGCAAAACCAGGTTTCCCTGAGAAAGAAGAAATTCTTCCTCAAGACTGCAGCCTCCAATCCTGCTGGAGAGTCTGCAGCCTGCTGGCCTGCCCTACGGATTCAAACTTGCCAGCCCCCAAAGCAGGATGAGCCAATTCCTCGAATGCATCTCTTTCTTTCTTGACATACAGATGAAATATTTCTCTACCCAGCCCCCCTCTCTCTATCTAACTATAGCTTACAAATTTAAGTTTTTTAGATAGATAAATATAAGTTATTTATATAGATAAATAGATTGATAGATTGATAGGGAGAGAGACACAAATTTCTGGACAGGCAGATAGATGGATGGCTAGAGAGATAGACAGACAGATAGAGAGATAGGCATAAATTGATAGTTAGATGGATCAATAGATAAACAGAGATGGATGGATAGATTGATAGACACAGATAGATGGATGGATAGATAGAAAGGTGGATAGACAGATGACAGATGGATAGATGGTTGGATGGATAGATAGGTAGGTAGCTATAGAGAAACATATGCACATCACCTGCTGGTTGTGCTTCTCTGGAGAACACGGACAAATACGTACCTCTTTGCTCTTTCTTCCATCCCGATGCACACTGGTCCATGAAAATTTAAGCAGCTCTTTACTGGCAGGTAGGACAGAGATAGAGGATCAGAGGTGGTGGTCCCAAAGGACCCCTCTGCCTTCTTACCACACAGCAGCAGATGAGACCTCCGGTCAGGCAGCCAGGGAGAGCCCCAGGCAGCCCCATTCCGATTTCCAAACCGTCTCTCTTCATCACAGGGTAACTTAGCATCTGCTCCTGCACGGCCCCTCTCTTGTCACTCCCATTTATTATTTATTCCTTTTTGCTCTCCTTCCCTCTCTTGGAGACCTCTCTAAGTCGTTCTGTGTTCTTTCATTTTGGTTTGTGCTGTTGCAGATGATATATCGACCACAAGTATTTTAATGTGCATAAGTAGAACTGAGTTTTCTTCTACTTTTTTTTTTTAATGCAACAATACATTTATACATTTGTACCGTCTCTTCCTGTTGGTCTGGGTACTTCTGGCCTGTTGCCTCTAATTGCTACAGGGCTCTCCATCGTGTGCGTCTGCCATATTTATTGCACCCTTCCCCCGGAACTGGATGCTTACCCCTATCAATGCTCAATATACATGGAGTTCCCATCATGGCTCAGTGGTTAACGAATCTGACTAGGAACCATGAAGTTGCAGGTTCGATCCCTGGCCTCGCTCAGTGGGTTAAGGATCTGGCGTTGCTGTGGCGTAGGTCAGCAGTCGTACCTTCGATTAGACACCTAGCTTGGGAACCTCCATGTGCTGCAAGTGCAGCCCTAAAAAGCAAAAACAAGAAACAAAAAACAAAGAAAACCCAAAACAAAAAATCTCACTATACAGGCTTGTGTGGGCACTTTGAGAGTTTCTCTGTGATCTATACCCAGGAACAGACTTAGGGTCACAGGGTATTCGAGGGCTTAATCTAGACACTTCGAATGATCTCAGAATGTCTGCACCCTTTACACGGGTACCAACACTGCCCAGGGCCCCCCACATCCCCACACCCTCAACACCTGCTGGCTTTATCCATCTTTCTAATATTTACCAAGCTGGCAGATGTTAAGTGATGGAGCCTTATTGTTTAATTTGCATTTCTCTAATTGCTAATCGATGTGAATACCTCTCCAGGTGCCTGTGCCTCCAAGATTTCCCTTCTGTGAGCTGACTGTTCGTGGTTATTGATCATTTTCCTTTGAGGCTTCTGATTTTTCTGGTTGATTTTTTTTGATTTGTGGGAGTTTCTTAAAGATTTTCGATAATAGTCCCTTGTCAGTTTTGAACACTGTAAATATCTCTTCCAATTTTGCTGTTTGTTAACTTTCACAGTAAAAAATCCTTAGTTTTGATGTTTTCAAATCCATCAATTTTTTTTGCATATTATGCTTTTTAGATTTTATTTAAAAATCTTTTCTAGGAGTTCCTATTGTGGTTCAGTGGTTAAAAACACAACATAGTGTCTGTGAGGATGTGGGTTTGATCCCTGGCCTCGCTCAGTGGGTTAAGGATTTGGCGTTGCTGTGCGTTGCGGTGTAGGTTGAAAATGTGGCTCGGATCTGGTATTGCTGTGCCTGGCAGCTACAGCTCTGATTCGACTCCTAGCCCTGGAACTTCCATGTGCCACAGGTGGGACCCTAAAAAGAAAAAAAAAAAGCATCTTTTGTAGCCCTAGATCGTACACCAATTGGCTTTTGTAATGATCTATTTACATATATACAGTTGCGTCTTTCACATGTAGATATTTAGTCTATTTGGAATCTATCTTGAAATGTTACCTTAAGGATCCAGTTCTATTTTTCTTAATCTAGTGAGACCATTTCGCCAACACCTTATATTAACAGTCTGTTCCAATATAATTTGGGGGGCTGTACCATTCTTGCATATCCACGGGGCTCTGCCTTGGTTCTTTCTTCTTTCCTTCGGGCTGTTTTCATTCTTGCGTGTGCTGTCTATTCCCATGGACTGATAGGACATTTAGTGAGCAAGTCGTTCTACTTTATTCTTCATTCTCCAAGTTGACTTAGCTTTGCATGAGTTTTTTGGGTTTTCTGTCTATGTAATTTTTACTGTTTGGGTAAAATCTAGCTACATACAGAATAAAATTAAAATAACATTTGTAATAAATTTTGAATGAAATTTAAATTTTAAAGAAAAAATTATATAAAATAAATAAAGGTGTTGTAAGTTTCTCTTTTTTTTTCATGAATGAGTATTTCTCTGCAATAGGATGTCTTAACCTCAAGGTTCTTTCCACTACTAAAAAAACTTTTGAGGGACTTTAGAGAGTTATTGATTATATGGGTTTGATCCATTTATGTACCAGGAATTTATTATTAATATCAATATCGATGTTAATAATAAATGTATTAATTCATTAAAAATAACAGCAATATTAGAGCAGTTATTATCTATTTACATTATAGCTGTATAATCTGTGATATCATAATGATAGATGTTTATCATTATCCATTTTCCAAACTTATAGAATGAACCACACCAAGAGTGAACCCTAGTGCAAATTATGGGCTTTGTGTGTTTATGATGTGTCAATGCAAGTCTGTTCATTGTAACACAGGTTCCACTCTGGTGGGGGACATTGTAAGAATGGGGGAGGCATGCATGTGGAAGGGCAAAGGGTATATAAAAATCTCTGCACCTTCCTCTCAAAATTGCTGTGAAATAAAACCTGCTCTAAAAATAAAGACTTGGAGTTCCATGGTGGCTCTGCGGATTAAGGAAATGGCATTGTCACCGCAGTGGCTTGGATCCCTGCTGTGGAGAGGGTTCCATCTCCAGCCCTGGAGGTTCTGCGTGTCATGGGGAGTGTCCAAAAAAAGTCTTACTAAAAACCATTATATGTTGATATAAATAACATATCTTTATGAAAGATAACTATTTTCTGAAAAAAAATTAATGAAGAAAGGCACTCATTTTTGTACATGAAAAACATCTCTCTAGTGGAAGACAGCTGCTCTTTGTGTCTGCCTCTACAGCCTATTATTATTTGTCATTTTGGTTGAAGCATGCAAAGAAAATCTGACCTCACTAAAATGTGTTGTTGAAAAAGATAGTAATATTTTAATAGCCTTTTCAGGTAATGGTGTATATTCTTCTCCGATTTTATACCCAAACTTGACGAGTGGCAATTTCTGAAGTGTTGCCGCAATGTGAAACCTGAAAGGTGGAATTTTACCACTGACAACAAATCATGTTAGCTTTCCTGAGAGCGAAAGGGTCACTTCATGCATTTTTGTGAAAGTATTTTTCTTTTTTTCCTTTTAATGACCATACCTGTGTCATATGGAAGTTTCCAGGCTGGGGACTGAGCCCAAGGCACAGCCATGGCAACGCAAGAGCAAGATCCTTTGACCGACTGCAGCCCACTGGGACCCACTGTAACCTGCTGGGGCCCCGGATCCAATCCGTGCCTCTGAGCCACTGCAGTCAGCTTCTTAACCCACTGTGCCCCAGTGGGAACTCTGAAAGTATCTTTCAAATATTCAAGTCTGAGCAACCAGGTTTGTCTGCCAGGATTTGTTTAAGATAAAATCAGTGTCCCAGGAAAAAATGGTCAGTTCAGCTCACCATTCAAACAATTACACCGGAGCTTTTCCTCAAGACAAACATCACACTTTACTATGCAGCTAAAGTGTTTCACATATATTTCTCACTTCATTACATAAAATATTAAAAAGATGTTTGTTGGGAGTCGAAAGTTAATAAAACGAATACCTTTCACTGCTTTAAGGACATTCTTAAGTAATGCAGGCAATTTTAAAAATTATAAGTAGAGGAGTTCCTGTTGTGGTGCAGTGGTTAACGAATCCGACTAGGAACCACAAGGTTGCGGGTTCGATTCCTGGCCTTGCTCAGTGGGTTAAGGATCCGGCGTTGCCGTGAGCTTTGGTGTAGGTTGCAGACATGGTCTGGATCCCGAGTTGCTATGGCTGTGGTGTAGGGCAGTGGCTACAGCTCTGATTAGACCCCTAGCCTGGGAACCTCCAATATGCCGCAGGAGCAGCCCAAGAAAATGGCAAAAAGACAAAAAAAAAAGTTATAAGTAGATGATAATGAAGTGTACACAGTGAAAAAAGGAAATTACTTCTAAGTATGATAATGATATTTTCTGGTTTTGACCTCGTAGGACCAGATGGTCCCCGGACCCCACAAGCACTGGGAAGCACCCCCGCCACCCCGCCCAGCGAACTGTGGCATCTCATTGGAGAGGGGGCATCGTCTTGGAGGAATGGACTGGGGGGGCATGAGAAATGGGAACTCACTGTCTTAGCTTTCGTAAGGAGGGCCACTTCCCTCTTAGAACCTTTCTTTCTTGGGGAAGAACGAATTGTGGTTTCCCAATTTTGCTCCTAATTTTCAGGTTACTCTATCTAATTCTGTCTAGGCCCCCAAGTACAGTTCTTCTACTTCCTAAAAGTTGGGGTTCCATCCTCAGCCCTTTCTCTTCTCTGGTCCCCATGGATGAACCATGACCTCACTGTGGCTGCACAAAGGTACCCTTCCTAACTCCAGACCAATCACCGCTTCCTGATGGCTCCATCCAGGGCATCTCAGGGGACCAGGGAGGTGACCTGAACCAGCCCCGAGTCTTGTCCTTGGGGGTCTATTCCCTGAGACCACTCTGGGTGTCATTAGCACTATCAGTCAGGACCCAGTATTTACTGGAGTGAATCCAATAGAGGAAATTGGGTAAGAAGCAGTAGAGGACAAGGTGCAAAGATGGAGTGCTAAGGTGACCATCAGAAGCAGCTTCCGGCACCAACGCCAGGTAAGGAAGGAAGAGGTGGGGGTAAAAGATGCCAGAGGCTCCAGGGGGAAGGGGGGCTCTGTGGAGCTTAGAGTCAGGCCACGCAGAGAGAGCACAGCCTTCTGGGCTGAAACCTCAGGAATTTGGTTCAGGAGCTCAGGGCTCTGAGGTGGGGCACTGATTGGCTGGTGCGGATCCCAATAGATCTCCTGAAGGGTGCATCAGGCTGGTTTGAGTGGGTGGGAAAACATCCTTGCTGATAGCCTGGTGCCGCATCCCCCCTCCTGGTGCCCTCTGGTGACTCTGGCGCTGGGAAACAGGGAACCCTCTGGAAACAATGTCGTCTCCAGAATTCAGAAGGATGATCTGGATTTCCCATATGGCGCAGCGGGAATGCATCCAACGAATATCCTTGAGGACATGGGTTCGATCCCTGGCCTCACTCAGTGTGTGGGGAATCTGGTATTGCTGTGAGCTTCAGTGTAGGTCGAAGACACAGCTCAGATCCTGAGTTAGTGTGGCTGTGGCATAGACCAGCAGCTGCAGCTCTGATTCTACTCCTAGCCTGGGACCTTCTATGAGGATGATCTGGGGCTGAATGATCGTGAATAGTCCATTGTTTGACTCCACACTTAGCCTTCCCACCTCCCACTGTCCCCCGGCACCCAGCTCCTCTTGTTTAAGTTCCAAACCAGCCAGGAGGTGTCCTCTCATATCCCACAGCCAATCAACTCAGCCTCCTACACTGCATTTTGAAGCTGTGCCTTCCTCTTTGTCCCCAGTGCCTCTGCACTCCTGTTGACCCTCAATATCATTGCACTAGGAAGCCCCTTCGAGAACATTTGACCTGGTCTCTCTCGCTCCCTTCTTTCCTCAAAGCTACCCCCACTTTAGCCAAGTGCTCTTTCCACCGTGTTAATCTGATACTATTGCTCTGCTGCTCTACCCTCTGGGGTGGTTCTCCCTTATGACAGGTGCTAGGAATGGCATCCATGCCCCTGCAGCCCCGTCCCTGTCTGCCGTGTCCCTGTGTGTCATCTGTGCAGAACTACAGGTCTGTCCACAGAACTGTTCTTTCTTTCTTCCCTCCTTCCTTCCTTTTTTTTTTTTTGTCTTTTTGCTTTTTCTAGGGCCGCTCCCGCGGCATATGGAGGTTCCCAGGCTAGGGGTCTAATCGGAGCTGTAGCCATCGGCCTACGCCAGAGCCACAGCAACGCGGGATCCGAGCTGCGTCTGTGACCTAAACCACAGCTCACGGCAATGCTGGATCTCTAACCCACTGAACAAGACCAGGGATCGAACCCGCCACCTCATGGTTCCCAGTCGGATTCGTTAACCACTGCGCCACGACAGGAACTCCTCCTTTCTTTCTTTTATACTGTCATCACATTTATTATAAGACTCATGACTGTAGTGTAACATGTATAACACAGAGCTTTTCCCTCTGAGATATGCAAATCATAAATTTGAAACAGTGGAGCAGAATGAAAGCATCTTCAATAGTGTAATGAAGACATTGCATATTTGACATGTTGGCAGAGCCACTGTTAATTTCCTCTTTTTTGGTATTCATGTGGATTTATTTTTTTCATACATATATACATATGTTCGTTTTTTTAAAATATTCTTTGCCTCACGGTCTATCCCAGGAGACTGGATATATTTCCCTGTGCTACACAGTAGGACCTCATTGCTTATCCATTCTTTTTTTTTTTTTTCTTTTCTTTTTACAGGGCTCACCTGTAGAACCTGTAGAAGTTCCCCAGGCCAGGGGTTGAACTGGAGTTGCATCAGCAACCTACATCACTGGTTGGATTCGTAATGCTGGATTCGTAACACTGAGCAAGGCCAGGGATGGAAACTGCATCCTCACAGAGACCATGAAGTGTTTTTAACCTGCTGAGCCACAACAGGAACTCCTGCTTATCTATTTTCAATGTAATAGTTTGCATCTACTAACCCCAAACTTCCAGTCCATCCTGCTACCTCCCACCTCTGTTTTGGCAAACACAAGTTTGTTCTTTATATCTGTTTCTGTTCTGTAGATATGCTCATTTGTGCAATTTTTTTAGATTCCACATCCAAGTGATATATGGTATTTGTCTTTCTCTTTGACTTAGTTCACTTAGTATGAGCATCTCTAGTTCCATCCATGTTGCTGCAAATGGCATTATTCTGTTCTTTTTTGTGGCTGAGTGGTATCACGGAGCTGTTGTTCCCTTCCACCCTCCATGTCTCTCTGAAATGCCCACCTGCCACTCCACGGCCTGGCTGGCAATCTGACAAACACCGTTCCAAGTTCTCAAAACCAGCTGCCCTTGCTTTTCCTGAGCCACTTTCCCTGACCTCCCCAGGCGTGGCTGCCTGCAGGGGGCGTGGCTGCCTGAGGGGGCGTGGCTGCCTGTAGGGGGTGTGGCTGCCAAGGCTTCTACCTGGTGGACGCATCTCCCTCAATTCACGCACAGCTTCCATTCACTGTCCCAGACAGGTGGTCCAGCTCAGCTCACAGGGCTCACATTCTAAGCACAGGCAGAGGAACAGGAAGGGGAAGCACACACCTTTCAAGGCTAAGGTCACCTCCCCAGATCATGGACTTCTACGAACAGGGTTGCATTAGCTTCCTAGGGCTGCTGTGACAATGGCCACAAACTTAAAGCAGGAATTTATTCTCTCACAGCTCTGGAGGCTGGAAGGCTGGCATCAAGGTGTGGGCGGGGCCACATTTCCTTTGCAGCCTCTAGGGAAGGGCTTGTTCCATGTCCCTCTCTTCTCTTATCCTGGTTGCTGGCAAGCTTGGTGTCTTTGGCTTGTGGTCACATCTCTCCCCTCTTTGCCTGCATTTTTTTCCTTTCTTTTTTTTTTTTTGACCACCTTGCTGCATATGCTTCAGCAACGTTGGACCTTTTAATCTACTGTGCTGGCTGGGGATGGAACCTGCATCCTGGCCCTGCAGAGACGCTGCCGATCCCGTTCCACCACAGTAACACTTCCTCTGCCTGCATCTTCACACACCTTCTCCTCTCTGTGTCTGTGTCCTCACCCACCTTCTAATAAGGACCCCAGTCACTGGATTTAGGGCCCACCCTCATCCAGTATGACCTCATCTTAACAAACTATGTCTGCAAAACACTTACATACAAATGAGGACACTTTTTGAAGTTCTGAGTGGACTTGAATTTTGCAGGGAGACTTATCACTTGAAGCACCAGGGTCTCTCACCTCTTCATCTTGCTAACAGGAGGCACCATTCCTGGCACATAGCAGGAGCTTACTGGAGAGTGTTGAGAATTGCCTACAACTGATTACTGGTTTCCAGTGTATCTGGCACACAGTCCTCTTCAATTAACATTCAATGAGTTCCTTTTCTGCAGGGCTGGTTAATCATTCTGTGACATTTTTCTCATGAAAAAAATGAGAACCAAATCAGTGTGGAGGACTTCCTGGTGATGTTCCTGCTCATTTAAAATTCACTTTTTTTTCCTTTTCAAAATAATACCTGGACATATAAAAATGAAATAATACTTCTAAAAATTAGAGAAATTTTTGACTCACTATAGTAATTGCCTTTTTCCTCAATCCTGCTCCCTGCACGCAACCCCTCTTGAACCTTCTGGCTGTGGCTTGAGGCATTTAACGCCATGTTTCTAAGGACCCCAAGTATCAGTTTTAGGCATTGTCACAGACCTGTCAGTGCCCCATCCATGTCCCTCAGGGCTCACTTCTTCAGGGCAGCAGGCTGTATCTTGTTGCCCATGTGTCATCTCTTTGCCTGGGGACTTGCTTCAAAGACCACCAGGCTGGTGCCCAGGGAAGGCAGGAAGTGCTAAGGAGTCATTGGAAGCAGCCCCCAACTTGCTGGGGCTTGGTGTATAAATGCCTTCATTCCCTTGATGCTGCAGGTGGAATGATCTGGGGGCATGCACTGCACCACCACCCTCTCCACCCAGAATTGCTCTTCGGGATTAAGATCTAGTTACTCTAGGAGTTCCCATCATGGCGACGTGGAAATGAATCTGATCATGAACCATGAGGTTGCGGGTTTGATCCCTGGCCTCGCTCAGTGGGTCAAGGATCTGGCGTTGCTCTGAGCTGTGGTGTAGGTGGCAGATGCGGCTTGGATCCTGCATTGCTGTGGCTGTGGTGTAGGCTGGCAGCTGTAGCTCCAATTCGACCCCTAGCCTGGGACTTCCATATGCTTTGGGTATGGCCCTAAAAAGAAAAAGAAAAAAAATAGATCTAGTTGCTCTAGTGGATTCTGGTTTATCACATACCTTTATCAGTGGCTCTGTTGTTTTCTCCATTTCTCTAGGGGGATTTCTGTTTCTCCGATGTAATTTTTTTTTTTTTTTTTTTTTTTTTGCGGTGCCCTTGTCATGTGGAAGTTCCTGTTGCAGGCCACAGCTTCAGGAACAATTCTGGACCCTTAACTCTCTGTTCCACATGGTAACTGCAGGTTTTTTTTTTTTTTTTAAAAACCTATATATACCTTTTTAAAATTGTGGTTACATATACATAACATAAAACTTAGCACGTTAACCGCTTTTTTTTTTTTTTTGTCTTTTGTCTCTCTAGGGCTGCACCTGAGGCATATGGAGGGTCCCAGGCTAGAGGTCGAATCGGAGCTACAGCTGTGGGCCTACGCCACAGCCACAGCAACGACAGAGCCAAGCCCCGTCTGCTCATGGCAACGCCAGATCCTTAACCCACTGAGCAAGGCCAGGGATCGAACCTGCAATCTCATGGTTCCTAGTGAGGTTCGTTAACAACTGAGCCACGATGGTACTCAGCATGTTAACCACCTTTTAAGTGTACAGCTCAGCAGCATTCAGGACATTCATATTGTTGCATAACCATCACCCCCTCCATCTTCAGAATTTTTTGTCATCTCAAAATAAAGCCCGAGTGGGAGGGGGGGAACCCATTAAACACCAACCCTATTACCCTCCCCTCAAATCCCCTGGTGACAACTCCAAATAAGCTTTTGTATTCACCCTTGTCTGAGGATATGCTTTTGGAGAAACTCAAGCTGAGCAAGACATTGGCCATTGATTTCATATCTTGCTAATTCATTCATTATTTTCTTCAACCACTTAGGTATCTACTGTGTGGCAAGCACTATTCTGTAAGGCTTTTTATTTTCTTTTTAATGGCTGCACCTGCAACATATGGAAGCTTCCAGTCTAGGGATCAAATGGCTGCAGCTACCAGCCTGTACCACAGCCACAGCAATGCCAGAGCCCAGCTGCATCTGTGGCCTACACCACAGCTCATGGCAATGCTGGATCCTTAACCCACTGATTCCTGAGCGAGGACAGGGATCGAACCCACATCCTCATGGACACTGTTAGGTTCTTCACTCAGTGAGCCACAGCGGGAATCCCTGTTAAGTTTCATATTATATGCAGTTAGGAAATGCTATAAAGGAAAATAAAGCAGAATGAGATGATCCAGGTACTGTAGGTTAGGTGAGCAGTATTTTAGATATCTTGGGCCAAAGAAGTGACATTTAAGAAGACGTGAATCAAATAAAGGAGTGGGCCATGTCCTGCCTGGGGAATAGTGTTCTAGGCAGAGGGAACTGCCAGTGGAACAGTCCAGTGGCAGGAATAAACTTGGCTGAGGAGTTAGCTTTCTTATCCCTTTCACCTGAACAGGTGCACGTCCCCATCACATGTTCTCAGTATGGTCCTATCACAATTTTGGATAAACTAGTCATTGTTGTATTATTAAGCTCATACAATTATTGTCCACTGCTAAGCCATATAGTGTACTATGGTTATGTTTTTGCTCTTACACATTTTTTTGTTCCTTTTTCCCTCAAGGTAGAAATTTCTTTCATTTACTTTATTTAGTATTGATCAGGGTTTGATCAGAGAAGCAGACTGACAGGCTGCTGCTTCTCCCCCTCCTCCCCCTCCCTCCTCCTCCCCCTCTCCTCCTCCCCCTCCTTCCTCCCACTTCTCCTCCTCTTCCCCCTCCCCCTCCCTCTCCTCCTTCTCCCCCTCCTCCTCCTTCCCCCTCCTCCCCTTCCTCCCCCTCCCCTTCCTCTCCTTCCTTCACCCCTCCCCCTCCTCCTCCTTCTCATTCTCCTCCTTCTTAGTTCTACTTTTACTCCTGGAGATCTTTCTCCTGAAGCTTTCTGTTTTTCTGCTACCTTCTTTCCCCACATGACACTGGACTGTTGTCTCAGAACTTTTTGTCAGTTTCTCTGATGTCTCACTGGTTCTGGGATCTGGCCTTTTCCTCTCCTGGTTCACTTCCCACTTCCCTCTATGTACTGTGTACATAGTTCTGTGTCTGAGGTCCTGAGGGTGGGGCCCTGATGAGATTAATGCCCTTTTAAGAGAAGCCCAGAGAGTTCCCTTCCCTCCCTCACTCTTGCCAAGTGAGGAGGGAGCAAGAAGGCGGCCATCTGTAGGACAGCCATGAACTGGCCAGCACCTTGATGTTGGGCTGCCACACCTCCAGAACTATGAGAGACAAATGTTTGGCATCAAAACCACTCAGTCAGTGGAATTTTATTTTTTGGTCTTTTTAGGGCTGCACCCACAGCATATGGAAGTTCCCAGGCTAGGGGTTGAATTTGAGCTTTAGCTGCCAGCCTACGCCATAGCCACAGCAATGTGGGATCTGAGCCTCATCTGCAACCTACACCACAGCTCACGGCAACTCTGATTGCCAACCCACTGAGCGAGGTCAGGGATCGAAACTGCATTCTCATGAATACTAGCTGGGTTCGTTTCTGCTGCACCACAATGGGAACTCCTACGGAATTTTGTTATAGCAGCCAGAGCTGATGAAGAAAAGGAGCCGTTCTTTGGCTGTGCAGGGAAGGGGGCCTGGGGACCTGATTCCTGGTAGAAGATATCCAGACAGTCCTGTTTTCAGTCTCTGCCTTTGTCTCACCTTCCCCACAACTCAATGCCTCGTTCTGGGACTGTAGGGTCCTTCTGGTGAATGGGTAAGCCGCTCAGCTTTGTCTGCCCTGCATGGTGTCATTCCATTCTCCCCCCAACTCTGTGACTTCCAGAATTGTTCTGATGTTGTGGCTTCTCCCGCTCTCACTGTCTTTGAGGGACAGACCTCTTTGTCATTCCTTTACCACAACCTTTGTGCTGTTTTGGGCGGGAGCAGATACAAGTGCTTATGCTCCTTCCACCTGTTAACTGGAGCTTCCCCTCTTTTGCTGTGTTGGTTGCACCGGCAGTTGGAGGTGACTGCAGTTGTCCTCGGTTTAGGCTGCCTTGCTGTGAACTGTGCACAGGGAGGCGGCAGTGGAAGAAATGAGATGATGTTTAAGAACCAGCCCTAGGTCTAGACTACAGCACCGGAGTGGTTTCTCTATTGCATATTAGCCAGGTGTCCTGGACAAGCCACATTCTCTGTGCCTCCTAGTGCAATGGGGGCTGATAACAGCAATTACTTGGGAGGTCAGCAAGCTGGAGCCCATAAAACACTTTGCTGCCTCAATCCCAGAGTAAGTGCTCAAGAAATTGGAGCAATTGTTATTATTATTAAATACAAGTACTACTCTCTGTGTCAGAGATAAAACACCTCTGAGTACTCTCCTCATTACATCTGAGATCAGACTGGACAAGAACAAGACCCAGTTGCTACAGTGAAAAGTCGCTAATGATTTCAACCATGTTAGGTCTTAAATTGTGGATTCATAATTATTTTATGAGTTATCATTTTATCATTTTCTTTTCTTTTTTGGCTGCACCGAGGCATATGGAGTTCCCAAGCACAGGGATTGGATCTGAGCTATAGTTGCAATCCAAGCCACAGCTGTGGCAATGCTGGATCTTTAACCCACTGTGCCGAGCTGGGGATCAAACCTGCATCCTAAAGCTCCCAAGGCACCACCGATTCTGTTTCGCCACAGTGGGAACGCCACGTTATTTTACTCTTTGTTACTTATGTATCTAGTTATTTTTGATGCACCTGCTACACAGCAGGTACTACCTACCTAAGCCCCATGGGGACCAGACCACAGAAGGCTGAAGGTGCTGTTGCTGTCTTTAGGGAGCTTGCAGTTCAGTGAAGAGAGTGGTTCAAGATCATCGAAATACTGGATCTTTGCTGAAATGAAACAGGGATAAGCAAGGAGAGGGTGAGGGGGTTAAACGAGGGGGAAAAGTGGCTTCATGGACGTAGTGGCATGATCTGGGCTTGGAGGGTGGACGAGGCAGGGCCAGGTGCACCAAAGGAAGGACAAGGTCAGAAGCCGCAGGGCCCCCCCTCCCCCCACCCGGGGTCAGAGGGGAAGCCTTATGTTTGCAGATCACTGTGGGAAGAGGCGATGGGGGTGGGGAGCAGAGGCTGGAGGTGAGGTTGGATGTTTGAGGTGCAATCAAACTGTGATCGGATTAGAAAGTGGGGCGGATGAGCTGGCAGATGCTCAGATTCCCGGGCAGGAGGATGCGGGGCGAATGGTGCAGCAGGTTCCTGGTGCTCCACTCCGGTCTCCATCTGACCCTCAGGAGAAGGAGAACGCAGAGGGAAAGTTTCCAAACTCGGCTCAGAGGTGAGTGATGGGATGGATGAAAAATTGATGGGGGTCATAAATATTGTAGGAGAGAATGCACCAGATCCACTTAAGGATAAAGTTCAGGCAGAAACGTACTTCTGCAGACAGAAGCGGCTTTTGCGGGGGCGGGGCGGATTCCCACAGGGATGCTATGCGGTACCTTTCTCCTGGGGTTTGGGGCTCTGGGGTCCTTGGAGATGGTGCGGCTGGATGATGTAACAGGATCGCATGGGGGTGGGGATGCTCTGTCTCTCCCAGCCCCCGGCGGTGTCTTGGATTCCTCCCAGCTCCTGCAAGGAGAGATGTGGATGTGACCTTGGAGGAGCTGAGGTCCCCGTTCTGCTAGCGGATACTGGCTGACGCTATGTAGTCTTCCTTTTCCACGATTCCCACAAGCTCTTCCTCCTGGGACCTCTCCATGGGAACAGAGTGGTGTCCACCTCTCTGGGACCTTATGTAATCCCCTAGGGGTCAATGTTCCTGGGCTCTGAGTCATTGACCTGCTTTCTTCTTTGATCCACAGGCACCCCCATCCTGGCGCTAAGTCCTTGCATCCAAATTTCTGCTGGTGAACGTGAACGTCCTTCCAAGAAAGGACACGGACAGGAAAGGGAAGGGCTAGAGACTTGTTTTTTTGTTTTTGTTTTTTGCTTTTTAAGGCTGCACCCATGACCTACAGAAGTTCCCAGGCTAGGGGTCTAATCAGAGCTGCAGCTGCTGGCCTACACCACTGCTCCAGCAAGGTGGGATCCAAGCTGCCTCTGTGACCTGCACCACAGCTCAAGGCAATGCAGGATCCTTAACCCACCGAACGAGGCCAGGGAATGAACCCACATCTTCATAGATTCTAGTTGGATTCATTTCTGCTGAATCACAACAGGAAGTCCCAAGGCTGAGTAATATTTCAAGCTGTATTTTGGGGGTTACCCTACCCAGCCAAACTTAAACCCAGACTGTGACCTAAATGGGTTATTCTGCTGGATGAGCTTCTCCTGTTATGAGGATTCTCTATCAGCCCCTTTTGAATCTGATGATTATGCATTCATCCCCAAATACGTGCTTATCCTTAGAGGAAGCAATAAAATCTAATTTATTCATCTGTAAAATTGAGACCCAGACAGACCATGACCCTTGGTCATCAACCACATAAATACACACAGAAAGCACAGCCTAAAACAGAATAATGGTCCTGGCTAACCTTCTGAGTGTCAATCTTCCAGAAAACTTTGGCATCAGATGCAAGAGCTGCGGAAAGTCCGTGGCAGTGCGTTCACACTTCAGAATGATGAAGTGCAGAGTCTAGCCAGGCAGGGGATCCCAGACATTTAAATGAGGAGTTGCATGGAATTTCAAGTACCTTTCTTGGTCTGCCTTGTAAAAATTGCCTCTGTCGGCTTTAATTTCCCCTGAGTGAAATAGCAGGAAAGGAGAGGGCTCTGTCCAAAGTGACAAAGGGGGCTGAGAGTATTTGCCATCAGACAGAGGGAAATGCAGCAGATCCAGTGCAAAGAGGAAAAGGAACACCTGCCCTTGTCGCCCCCACCCCTGTCCTTTTTTCCCAAACATGCGGCAGTTCCACCCAAGGCCACACAGTAGTGATACGGGTGTCATGCTTCTTTGAAAGGGGGGGGGCTCTCTCTGTCCTACCTCATCGTCTGCTCTCCCGAGGTCCTCCCAGGTCCCAGGCCAAGTTTCATGCCAATGGTGACGATTCACAAAATAGGTCTCTGAAGCTTTCCTGTGGAACAGATTGTCTTATAAAGTAAGACAACTCAGCAGCGTGATTTTCCTCCTGGGGATTCCCATCTAAACACACAAATTAAAGGCTCTGAGAAATCCTGCAGTAAAGAAATCTGTTTATCTTTCCTAAACTTAGCTTTTCCTACTTTGTGATTACACTCCCCATGGCCCTTTTATTGCTCCCTCAACACATGGTGACTTCTGATATCACAGGGACTCATGTGAGACTCATGGGCTTAGGAGCAGGGCAACAAGTAGATTTAGGAAAGGGGAGGGGCCAGAAGAGATGCTATGACAGCATCACCATCATTACTATCAGCAATATCAGCATCAGCATCATCCGCATCATCATAACCATCATCACCACCAGGAGCAGCCACAGCACCATCAGCATCATAACCATCATCAGAATCAGCATCAGCATCAGCAGCATTTGCATCATCACCTTAGCATCAGCATCATCAACAGCATCATCAACAGCATCAGCATCATCATAACTATCATCACCATCAGTAGCAATGGCAGCAGTAACGGCAGCAGGGTGACAGGACCCAGCCTGTCAACCTGTCTTCAGACTCCCAGATCAATCTGTGAAATGGGAAGAAGCAAGACTCCCAGGCCACATGGCCTTGGGATGAGGAGTGATCAGAGGCAGTTGGAGAAATGAGGTTTCCTAAGTAGTAGCAAGAGCAGAGCTATTGGATTTTTCCCTGTGACCTGTCCAGTTCTGCATTCTCATTTCCACCTGTCTCCCATCCTCCCCCCTGCACACACACCCCCACACTGCACCTCTCAGCATCAACTGAGTAGAGACCCTGCAGTCTCAGAGCTCAGCTTAGGATCCACAGAACCTAGAAGAGCACCCAGAGGCTGTAGTTAGGGTGCAAGGCAGTGGAGAGAGAGAGCAGGCTTGAGGCTTTGGTATTCTGCTCAGAAAGGCTGGCGGGACCTATAGCAATAGATTGATGTTATTCTGATGCGATTTCTTCTTATGGCCTCAGGGAAGAGCCTGGGAGGAGGAATACAAGCTGGAGTTTCAGGCTCTGCAGAGACCTACTCACAAGCCTGCAGAGCCTGTGGGCTGTGGCTCCTAGGGGAGAGCTGGTGGGGAGTCAGCACCCTGGGGGTGGGGGGACGTGGGAGGCTGGCCTGGTATCTGCTTCTCTGTCCCTCCCAGTCCATCCTGCAGGCAGCTGGGCAGGGCAGTGTCATCTGCTGGCAGATCTGGGTTGGGGGCCTCTACTGGCTCCCCCTTTCCTCACCACAGCCTTGGTCAGAGGGCAAGTCACACACTGTGTTTCCGGGAAGGGATGGGGGACCTTGGGCTTAATGATGGGCCTGCAAGAATAGTACAGCGGTGGTCACTTTGCCAGCTGGGCAAGGCCCTCGGGAACCCAGCTGAGTTGCAATGATGGAGATAGATTTCCTGCTGTTTTCCATATCTCAGGATTGATCCAGGAGCTTAAGCAGTGCATGTGCTGAGCAGCCCCAAAGGAGGCTCAGCCAAGCCACCATGGGCATCTCCAGACCCCTTTGGAGGCCCTGCTTTTCCTCTGAGGGAAGTGCCCAGGAACCCTGGGCTGGCTACATGAATTTCAGCAGCTCGATGACAAGAGGACCTGTTTGGGGCATCCATAAAACCTCACACATCCTGTGCCACTCTCTGCCTGCTGCCCCCGGTGTGTGTTCACTTTCCTACCATGGACGCTGAGAGCGATTTGTTTCCCAGAAGCAGGAGAAGAGAGGTTGTGAGAAGAGGATGCCCTATTGTTGTGGACAAGATGGACATGGTGACCCCACAGGGGACTGGACACCAAGGAAAACACTATAGCATCTGGAGAACTTACTGGTTGCACTTACCACTTACTCGTCTTTGGTGGGTTATCAACTTCTAAGAGTCTCTTAAAATTGGATCGTGGTACCTGCACTCATTGACTTAATGTTTGACAGAAATAGATGCAAATTCTTCCATGTAGAATGAATAAGCAACGAGGTCCTGCTGTAAAGCACAGGGAACTCTATCCAATCTCTTGGGATAGACCATGAAGGAAGATAATATAAAAAAGGGAATGTGGAGTTCCCGTCATGGCGCAGTGGTTAATGAATCCGACTCGGAACCATGAGGTTGCAGGTTCGATCCCTGGCTTCGCTCAGTGGGTTAGGGTTCCGGCGTTGCCATGAGCTGTGGTGTAGGTCATAGATGCGGCTCGGATCCCGCGTTGCTGTGGCTCTGGTGTAGGCCAGTGGCTACAGCTCCGATTTGACCCCTAGCCTGGGAACCTCCACATGCCGTGGGAGCGGCCCTAGAAAAGGCAAGAAGACAAAAAAATTAAAATAAATAAAAAAGGGAATGTATATGTATGAATGACAGGGTGACTCTGCTGTACAGCAGACATTGAAGACCATTGTAAATCCACTATGTATGAATAAAAAAATAAACATCTAAGTACATACTAAGCTGTATTCTAGGTCCTGGAAGGGAAGCAGTAAACAGAACATAAAGCTTCCATTCTTAGGATGTTTATAGTCCAATGTGAAAAGACGAATAGCTCAGCAATGGCATTGGTGATAGATGCTTATGATGCTAAGAGGGAAAAATAAAGCCATGGTGGGGGTGGGGTGGGGAAGAGGTTAACAGTGTGTGTGCATTAAAGGAAAAATAAAGCCACGGTGAGGGGGTAACTCTTTCTTAAAGGGCAGCCAAGGCAGGTGTCTCTTATAAGATTACACTTGAATGGAAACTGGCAGAAAATGAGGTGCCATGTAGATGTCCAGGTACAGAAAAGAGCAAGTTGGAAGATGCTGAGGTGGGAGAATGCCCAGCAAGTTCAAGGAACATGAAGACGCTTTGTGAGGCAGGAGGGGGAGGGATGGGGGGTGTGGGGAAGAAGAGGACAGAGAAGAGGGGTGTGTGTGTGTGTGTTTGTGTGTGTGTGTGTGTGTTTGTGTGTGTGTGTGTGTGTTTGTGTGTGTTTGGTGAGATCACTCAGCCTTATAGGTTTACTCCAAATGAGATGGGGGAGTTCCTCAGAGGAAATGAATCTGACTGGTATCCACGAGGGTGCAGGTTCAATCCCTGGCTTTGCTCAATGGGTTAAGGATCTGGTGTTGCCATAAGCTGTGGTGTAGGTTGCAGATGCAGCTTGGACCTGGCGTTGCTGTGGCTCTGGTGTAGGCCAGAGCTGTAGCTCCAATTAGACCCCTAGCCTGGGAACCTCCATATGCTGTGGGTGCAGCCCTAAACACAGACTCACAGACTTTGAAAACAAACTTATGGTTACCAAAGGGGACAGGTGGGAGGGGAGGGATGGCCTGGGCGTTGGGGGTTGGCATATGTACATTGTAGTATATATAACAGTTGGCCAATGGAGACCTCTGTCCAATATTCTGTGATCATCTATGCGGGAAAAGGATCTGAAAGAGATTGGATGTGTGTATATGTATGACTGAATCACTTTGTTATACAGCAGAAATTATCACAAACTTGTAAATCAACTATACTTCAATGAAATTTTAAAAAATAAAAAAAGAAAAGGAGTGGGTGGCACATTCCAATACTTGAACATCAGAAAAATGAGAAGGAACGAGCAAAGAGAGTCGGAGGAGGCAAGCTGCAGGCAGAACATGGCACCAAGCAGGGGCTCAGTATATCATGGCACACTGCCATTATCAAAATCATTATGGCTTTTATGGTTAAAGTATTGGAAAAATGATATTTTCAAATAAAAGAGCTGGAGTTCTGGAGGACACACTTCACCTATTTTTCTTCTTTTCCTTCCCTTTCCTCTCCAGTTCCCCATCACCCGGGATCTCAGTCTTCCAGCTACTTCATAAAAACAAAACCAAACAAAACAATACAAAAACTTCTGGATACATTAAAATGGCAAGATCACAGCTCATTTCAAAATATTCAAGAAGAGGAGTTCCTGTCGTGGCTCAGTGGAAATGAATCTGACTAGCATCCATGAAGATGCAGGTTGGATCCCTGGCCTCTCCTCAGTGGATCAGGGATCCAGTGTTGCCGTGAGCTGTGGTGCAGGTCGCAGACATGGCTTGGATCCTATATTGCTATAGCTGTGGTGTAGGCCAGCAGCTGCAGCTCTGAGTTGACCCCTAGCCTGGGAACTTTCCTATACTGCAGGTGCAGCAGTAAAAAAGAAATTCAAGGAGAGCCGAGGTCTCTGGGCAGTAGGTAGGGTGAGTGATCACAAAACAGCATCATCGTGGGGAGGGTCAGGAAACTGGCCGAGACTTTCTCCTCTTACCTACTCATTGTGTGACCTCAGGCAAGTCCATCCATGCCTCCGACCTTGAGGAGGGTGGAGACTTCCATTCAGGTGAGAACCCTGATTAACCCATTCAATTTTCCTATTGGATGGCATCTCTGCCATTTTGCTTTTCTTATCTCCAAATCATCTGGATCCTATCCTCAATTATTCAACCAAGATAACGGAGCTTTTGTTTTCCTTCTGAGAATCTAACCAGACTGCTGGATGCCTAGTATTAACAAAGTCTGGGAGAGAGGTGCCACTCTGGGGTGACTGTCCAGGGTCCCCTGCCCTATCCACCCCTGTAGGCACTCTGAGACGGATGGATCTCCCTGGGCTACCAGAAGGCCAATTACTTGAACCATATTAGTTTATTTCCTTGCATAATTATCTTTATTGAATTGCATTTTAGGAATCATGCCCTTGGCTTTAATTAAACATCCTCGAAACAGTCATGCAAATTTCGCTGCTGCATTTGCAGAAGAGTGATTGTTGTAGACCCCATCTATGCCATTCTGGAAAAGGCTTTCTGAGTGTTTTTGCAAAGCCCAAGTCTGCAGGATATTAATAAAAATTTCATTATGGGAAAAGGTTAGTGAGTTTAGAAAAAAAGCATAGGCGTGTCTTTTAAAGGTTATCTAAGAGGCTTGACTAACCAAAAATCGGGTGGACCCTTGGAAAGAGGACAAACTGTGCAAGATTTCCCATTTCATTGACTAGAGAATTTTATTTTGCTGCCACAACTCTGGGGATCAGTGTTCCATATGGCCAGCAGAAGAGGCTCTGGAAGCTTTGGGTTCAGTTGGTCCAGCACCATGAGCTGCTCTGTGGGAAGATACAGAGAGGAGGCTACGTAAGCAATTGACAGGGGAGCCTGTAGGTGGATGAGCAGTGAATCGGCTGCTGGATCCTCCCTGCACAGTGGTCTTGGGGACTGCAGGTCCCCAGAGATGTTACAACTTCCTGGCTGTAACCATGTATTAAGTTATTCATGTAGTCAGTGGTCCCAGTTTCAATTAGATCACTCAGCGACTCTCCTATACAACAACACACCAAGTTAAAATATTTTAGGGTGGAGTTCCCGTTGTGGCGCAGTGGTTAACGAATCCGACTAGGAACCATGAGGTTGAGGGTTCGATCCCTGGCCTTGCTCAGTGGGTTAAGGATCCGGCGCTGCTGTGAGCTGTGGTGTAGGTCGCAGACGCGGCTCAGATCCCTCGTTGCTGTGGCTCTGGTGTAGGCCGGCGGCTACAGCTCCGATTAGACCCCTAGCCTGGGAACCTCCATATGCTGCAGGAGCGGCCCTAGAAAAGGCAGAAAGACCAAAATAATAATAATAATAATAATATTTTAGGGCATTCCCATTGTGGCTCAGCGGAAATGAATCTGACTAGCATCCATGAGGACACAGGTTCAACCCCTGGCCTCACTCACTAGGTTAAGGATCTGGCATTGCTGTGAGCTGTGGTGCCAGCCAGCATCTTCAGCTCCAATTTGACCCCTAGCCTGGGAAACTCCATATGCCATGAGTGCAGCCCTAAAAAGATAAAAACAAAAACAAAGGTAAAGTATTTTAAAAGATAATTTAGGGAGTTCCCATTGTGGCTCAGAGGGTTAAGAAACTGACATTTTTCTCTGTGAGGATGTGGGTTCAATCCCTGACCTTGCTCAGTGGGTTAAGGATCTCACGTTGCTGCAAGTTGCTGTGTGGGTCACAGATATGGCTCAGATCTGGTGTTGCTGTGGCTGCGGCATTCTTACTTGAGCCCTAGCCCAGGAACGTCCATATGCTACAGGTGTAGACTTAAAAAAAGTTGAAAAAAAAAAGATAATTTAGCATTAGGAAAAGGACATAGCGACACGTGCCATGTTACCGTTTCACGGTAGTGATGGGGAAGGGATGCCAGTTACTATGAGAACTTGCTACCTAGGAACAGCATGAACAGTTTCTTCTTCTCTGGCAGCTGGAGTCTCTCTCTTTCGATTCCAAATGTGGACCCCCCCATCAATCCTCAGGTTTTAGCCTCTGAAGCTCCAAGAAAGACCTTTGGGCAACGCTTCCCTTCATTGGGCAAATCGACAAGCTCAGGTGAGTATGTGCAGATCACATGCCCTCCGATCGATGCAAGGGTAATTATTTAGAGGCTAATGATTTCATTTTAAAGTGGGGATCGAAATGTGTTGCACTAAAACTTCCAAAGTGAGGGAGAATGCAGAGAGGACGATGGTCAATCAATGGGTAAATATGATTGCCTGATGGTCTGGATCCAGCCTTCTTCCTAAGGCTACACCTTTAGCTGGGAGGTGCAGCAAGACAAGCAATATCACGAGCATCCTTTTTTTTTTTTTTTTTTTTGGCAGCACCTGCAAGTTCCCTGGCCAGGGATGGAACTGGGGCCACAGCAGCCACCCGAGCCACAGCAGTGGCAACGCCAGATCCTTAACCACTGGCCACCAGGGAACTCTATCACAAGCATCCTTAAGAGAGCCACACTGGCCAGCCTGGGTCAGCAAATGTCTGCGTGGTGAGATTTAAGGGAGTGCTTCGTTCGTCCTCCAGCCAGAAAAGTTGGCCTGACTACCTGTAAATTCCCCACTGGAACTAAATTCCTCTGACTCTTGGAACTCTCTCTGCATTCAAGAGCCCTTGGAAATGACAAATCCCAGGAACAGGTCGTCCCCTGCTGTCCGCTAACCCAAACGCTCAGGTGTAGAATTGAGGGTAATTGGAACAGGAAAGGATGCCCCTGGACCTGGGGTCCCAGGTGTGTGTACCTTTGAAGCTAAGACAGTGAGGCTGGCAGTTTAAGAAAAACCTCCAGGAACATATTACTTATTGGTGGGTGGAGTGAGAAACCAGCAAGGTGGGCAGATCTGCCTCCTCTCTTATCTTTTGTGGGTTTGAGAGAGGAGGGGCCCAGAGTTTAGCCTTCGGCCCCGCCCACAGATCTAGAGGCGGGGGAAGAGGGCGAGACATGCTTGGACCTGGGCCGCCCCTCTCACCAGGCCACGCCCCCGGAGGAGGATAAGTTTGTATCTTCAGAGGGGACGGGGCGCCCAGGCAGGTGATGGAGGACAGGTGAGAGAGGTAATAGGTTCCAGGAGAATGGAAGAAGCCCCCCTCCCTGGGAATGTGGCTGTTGGAAGCTGGACAGCAATAAATAATGGTCAGAGTTCCCGTTATGGCTCAGTAGGTTAAGACTAGCATCCATGAGGATAAGGGTTTGATCCCTGGCCTCACTCAGTGGGTTAAGCATCCTGCATTCCTGTGGCTGTGGTGTAGGCCGGCAGCTGCAGCTCAGTTTTTACCCTAGCCCTCAAACTTCCATATGACGCAGTGCAGCCCTAAAAAGACAAAAAAAGAAAAAAGGACAATGGTTTACAGGAAACAACTGCCTGCAAAGATTAACCAGTTTAACGCCCCCCTGTAAGTCAATTCCTGTTGCTGTACTTACCTGGTCGTGAGACTCAGACCCTAACCCTCTTCTCTCATTGTGCTAATGTTTCCCTTCCCCTATGATTTTCCCTGCCACAATCACTCGATCATGGGACTCGACCCCCTACCACTTCTCCAAATTATGTAAGCTTCCCTTCACTGTCCTTGCCACAAGTTCCCACCATAGACCCTCACCAGGGATTGCCACCACAACCCTTTATAAGACTAACTTCTCTTCCCAGTGGGTGCCAATGCTATCTTGAGCACAGCTCATCATCACTTACGGATGCGTGACGGATTCATGTCTTATGGATTCATCTCTCTTGCTTTACTGACTTGGCCCCTGTGCATTCCTCCTTCAGTGAAACTAACAAGAGGGAGACTGCATGTTCTCTCCCATGGACCCAGCATTAGAGAGCCCTCAACGTCCCAGGCAGGGAGAGCTTCTGGGAATCCTTCTGTGTGGCTCCATCACCTCCCCAAGGGGAAGCAGACTAGGTGCCAAGACCCTGGGGTGAAGCCCACTGGGGAGCAGCCTCCTCCAGCCCCTCCAAGCATAAATGTGTGTGGCGAGGCTCAGACTTCACGGCCTAGGGAGGTGCACACATAGCCGGAGACACATGGAGGGGATGGGGGAACACACAGTGTGAAAACCCAGAGCAGATGCAAGTGGGGTGGTGATGCTGGGGCAGCTGGCATGGACAGTGTCTCTGCTGGGAGTCACCACCCCTTGATGGGTTTGCATGGGACCCAGAGAGGACAGTCCATCTGCAGAAGGCAAACTTTAGTGAAGGGTACTGTCCGGGGTGGGCTTGCCTTTAGGGTGGCACTGTCCCAGAACAGTAGGGCACCCCTATTCCCCAACACGTCTGGGTGTGTGCTGTTGGTGGGAATATAAGTTGGCGGAAGACAGTATGGAGATTCCTCAGAAAGCTCAAAATAGAATTACCATTTGATCTAGCAATCCCACTTGTGGGCATCTATCCAGAGAAAACCATGACTTGAAAAGATGCATGTACTTCAATATTCCTTGCAGCACTATATGCAATAGCCAAGACATGGAAACAACCCAAATGTCCATCGACAGAGAAGTGGATCAAGAAGATGTGGTCCATATACACAATGGAATATTACTCAGCCATTAAAAGGAAAGAAATAATGGCATTTGCGGCAACATGGACGGACCTAGAAATTATCATGCTAAGTGAAGTCAGTCAGACAGTTAGACACAACATCAAATGCTATCACTTACATGTGGAAGCTTAAAAAAGGACACAATGACATTCTTTGCAGAACAGATACTGACTTACAGACTTTGCAAAACTTAATGGTTTCCAAAGGAGACATTTGGGGGATGGTGGATGTGCTGGGGATTTGGGATGGAAAGGCTTTAAAATGGGGTTGCGGTAATCGTTGTGCAACTATAAATCTAATAAAATTCACTGAGTAAAAATAAATAAAATAAACAAATATTTAAGTATTCAGACAACAAAGAATGTGTGTGTGGAGCTTGATGAGGATAGAGTCAGGAAAAGGTGAATGTCTCCGCTTGGTGCAGCTGGGTTTTTACAGGGCTGGTTTTGTAGTCACGTGAGAGTTCCCAGGAAGGCGCACAGGATAGCCTGTTGGAGCCCAAGAGGTCCCACAGATCCTCTGAGCATGACTTGTTCTGTGCTGAAGCCCTTATGGAAGACTGCAGGGATGGCAGGGAGGCCAGCGTGGTTGAGGGTCCCCAGGGCACCCACCTTCAAGGACCACAGAACTGCGCTCCTAACAAATACGCTTCAACGGCTCCCAAAAAGAGACAGGTCACTGAATGCAGCCAGAAAGACCGGACGAATAAGGGTGGCGGGAGGAAGGGTGGGAGCAGAGATTTTTCTGTCCTAATGATTTTGTTCGAGGCAGTCCCAGAGGCAGCTGTCCCAGAGGCAGCTGACGTTGGCTTTGTTTATTCAAAGGGTGCACTGAGTGACCCTCTCCAATCCAGGGATCCTGAAATATTTAGAAGCTCTAATGTTCCTACAAGGAGAGAACAGACTTTCTTCTGGATGGGAAGCTCAATTATTCAGGAAGAGAGTGCTCCCGGTGTCCGGGGGCAGAGGGGCCCCCTACTGACAGGCTGACCGGGTGCTGGCTGCCAGGTCCCCTGTCTGGAGCATCCTCCCCCCAGGACCCCCCCACCCCAAACCCCGTGCCCTTCTTGCTGTGGGGGATATGCAACCTCTCCCCCAGTGTTGGGCTCTGGAGTACTCTCTCATGACAAAACTCCTCATGAAAAGCACTGTAAGTCAGAACGAGAAAGACAAATACCATACGATATCCCTTTTATGTGAAATCTAAAATATGGCACAAATGAACCATCTACAGAACAGAAACAAAATCATGGTCACAGAGAACAGACTTTTGGTTACTGAGGGGGAAGGGGAGGGGGATGGATGGACGGGGAGTTTTGGGTTAGTAGATGCAAACTATTGCATTTGGAGTGGGTAAGCATTGAGATCCTGCTGTATGGCACAGGGAACTATATCCAATCACTTGTGATGGAACATGATGGAAGATTTTTTGAGAAAAAGAATGTATATCTATGTATGACTGGGTCACTTTGCTGTACAGCAGAAATTGACAAAACATTGTCAATCACCTCTAATAAAAAAATTAAAGAAAAGAAAGAGCCGCACCCACCTGTCTATTCAGACAGCGTCTCTGTCTGATCCAGCCCCGGGCATGCTTTGAGGCAGGGCCTGTTGCAAAGCCCCCTTAAGCTATTGTCAGGGCCTGGCACCTGGGTTCTGCCAATTTAAGCTGATTTGTGTCCTGCTGGAACTTACAGTCATCTGCACACGTTAACCAGGTGGGGTGCTGGCCCCATCTCTCTCCTTTTCCAGGAAGCATGGTTTTTCAGCAGCCTCGGGACACAAAAGACAGACATTTCGCTAATTCCCCAAATCCTGTGAGACAGTGGCCACACATCGCTCCTCTGGTGGCCCACAGCCACCAAGGAACAATACAAAGCCCAGCTCACACAAATGACTCTGGGGGAGTTCCCACTGTGGCTCAGTGGTAATGAACCCTATTAGTACCCATGAGGATGAGGGTTTGATCCCTGGCCCTGCTCAGTGTGTTAAGGATCTGGCGTTCCCGTGAGCTGTGGTATAGGTCACAGATGCAGCTTGTATCCTGCATGGCTGTGGCTGTGGTGTAGACTGGTAGCTGCAGCTCCAATTCAGCCCCTAGCCTGGGAACCTCCACATGCTGCAACTGTGACCCTAAAAAAAAAAAAAAAAAAGACCTGCAAAAAAACAAAAACAAAAACAAAACCTGACATTGGGGAGTGGTTTTGAGTCCTCCTGCAGTTTATACATCTCCTAGAGGAAGAGCTTTAAAAAGAGGAGCTCAGGTAGGTGTTATTGTGGCTGAGATATGGTTGCTTCATTCCTTCCTTCGATAATTTATCCTACTGTGCGCCAGGCGTACTGGGAGAGAGAGAAAAGTCTGCAAATAGTCTGCAGTTTGGGTGGGGGGAGCCTGCTGTGTAAATCTGTCATTTAGAAACAGCCTGAAAGTGCTGGGGAAAAAAAAACGTTTTGTTCATTTATCACTCACTCATCCATTCAGCCATGGCAACTACAAAGGGTTTCACTCTCAGGAACTGGATGCCTGAACTTGCTGTTCTTGTTGGGGAGACAAGGGCGTGAACCACAAGCTGTGGGGATTTTAGGCCAAGCCTCACCCATAGAGAGAGCCTGACTTCAGAGGAGGGGCTCATTACTCCAGGTCAGGTTCATCCTGGATTGTTGCATGGTTTGTGTTTACTGCCACGGGAGCTGCTGTATCTTTTTTTTTTTTTTTTTTTTTGAGAAAGGTGCTCCCCCTCCAGAAGCGTGAAGACAGACTCTTCCTCCTGCTGGGCCTCTGGGTCACCTGGTGGGTGTCTCTGCCATCTGCAAAAATGATCTACTGTCCTGCTGGCCTTTCAGCCCCGCTCTTGAGGGGAGAGAGCCACAGCTGTGTCTCTGCGGCAGCCTGGCCTCATTCAGTCACCAGGTGAAGGCAGGAGGAAGGTCAAGTTGGTGAGAAATTACACACTGCAGAGTCCTTTGGTCCTGAAGGACCAGTCCTGGTTGCTGGTGAGTTTCTATATCCAGGGATCTGAATTTAATTCCTCCAGAGCCACTGTGGTTGGACCAGGGTGACATCACTTCCAGCCCCAGGACGAGGCTGTAGAGGTGATGACATCTGTCAGTATGAAGCAGCAATCATCTTTCAATCACAGAGGATTCTGTATCAGCAGGTGCAGAACCATACCAAGTACTGAACAGCTTCTGCATCCCAGACTCTCCCAACACGGAGATAAATAAATGGGTAGGAGTTCCCATTGTGGTGCAGCAGAAGCGAACCCAATTAGTATCCATGAGAATGTAGGTTCCATCCCTGGCCTCGCTCAGTAGGTTAAGGATCTGTTGCTGTGAGCTGAGGTGTAGGTCACAGACACTTCTCGGTTCATGAGTTGCTGTGGTTGTGGCGTAGCCCAGCAGCTCTAGCTCTGATTTGACCCGTAGCCTGGGAACCTCCATATGCCATGGGTGCAGCCCTAAAAAGCAATAAATAAATAAATAAATAAATAGGTAGAAGATGTGATGGGGTGTTCATGATAGAAGAAAAGCTTATCAAAATAACGCTGTTTATAGCAACATGGATGCAACTAGAGATTCCCATATTAAGTGAAGTCAGAGAGGGAAAGACAAATACCACATGATATCACTTATATATGGGATCTATAATAGGGCACAGGGAGTTCCCATTGCGGCACAGTGGAAACGAATCTGACTAGGAACCATGAGTTTGTGGGTTCGATCCCTTGCCTTGCTCAGTGGCTAAAGGATCCAGCATTGCCATGAGCTGTGGCGTAGGTCTCAGACACGGCTTAGATCCTGTGTTGCTGTAGCTGTGGTGTAGGCCGGCAGCTGTAGCTCTGATTCAACCCCTAGCCTGGAAGCTTCCATGTGCTGCGGCTGTGGCCCTAAAAAAGCAAAAAAATAAAAAAATAAAAATGTTAAAAAGAATAAAATAGGGCACAAATGAACCTATCTACAGAATAGAAACAGACTCACAGGCATGGAGAACTGACTTGTGGTTGCCAAGGGGGGGGGGAGTGGGATGATGGATGGAGAGTCTGGGGTTAGTAGATTCCAACTATTACATTTAGAATGGATAAGAAATGAAGTGCTAGAAGTTCCCGTTGTGGCTCAGTGGTTAACGAATCCGACTAGGAACCACGAGGTTGTGGGTTCGATCCCTGGCCTTGCTCAGTGGGTTAAGGAACCAGCGTTGCCGTGAACTGTGGTGTAGGTTGCAGACATGGCTCAGATCCTGCGTTGCTGTGGCTCTGGTGTAGGCCAGCGGCTACAGCTCTGATTCGACCCCCAGCCTTGGAACCTCCATATGCCATGGGAGTGGCCCTAGAAAAGGCAAAAAGACAAAAAATTAAAAAATTTTGAAAAATTAAAAAAAAAAAAGAAATGAGGTGCTACTGTTCACCACAGGGAACTATATCCAGTCTTTTGGGATAAACCAAGATGGAAGATAATACGAGAAAAAGAATGTATGTATATGTATGACTGGGTCACTTTGCTGTACAGCAGAAATTAGCACAACATTGTAAATCAACTATACCTGAATAAATTTTTTTTTTTAAAAAAAGAACTGAAGCTTATGCTCCATAAACACAAAGATGTTCCATTTCTACCCAACAAACAAATGCAAAGTTATGAATCTCTAAATTGTTGCTCATTTAGTTGGTAGAAAGTTGAAAAAAAAAATGCCCCAAATTTGTGGCTGAGGACATAGGAAAAAGACTGTTTTTAATCTGTTTCTGCTGATGGGAATGTAAATTGGTGCAAACCTTCTGGAGGGTAATCTGGTAATTTGTGTATCAACAGCCTTAAAAATGTTCATATGCTTTGAGCCAGGAATTTTACTTTTAGGATTTTATCCTAAGGCAAAAATCAAATTTATGTACAAGATTTATGTTCAAGAATATTCATCTCAGCCATTAATGTAATAGAAAAAATATTAGAAAGTACCCAAAAGTCCCACAATAGGGAATTGGTTAAATAATTGATGGCCCAACTTAAGAATGGAAAACAGTTCATTCATTAAAAATGATTTTCTCAAAGAATATTTAATGATGGGAAGAACTAGTATAAAAGCAGGGCACAGACTGCTAGATGGAGTAATTCAATTTTGTTAAAATTTTAATAATACAAGTGCAGAAAAAGTGATTAAAATAACAGAGGGAATTTGACTCTGGGGGCATTTTTTTTTCTTTATTCTTTTCTGTATTTGGTGTTCCACACATACCCTGGCTGAGCCTCAGTTTACTGCTCTGTGAAGTGGTGAAGTGGGACCCACCATGCTGTCACTGGGGTGTGGATAGGAAGATCAGCACAATATTTTCTTTTGTTTTTTTAGGGCTGCCCCTGTGGCATATGGAAGTTCCTAGGCTAGGCGTCAAATCAGAGCTGTAACTGCCAGCCTACACCTCAGCCACAGCAATGCCTGTTCCGAGTCACATCTGCCACCTACACCACAGCTCATGCAAGGCTAGATCCTGAACCCACTGAGCAAGACCAGGGAGCGAACCCATGTCCTCATGGATAATCATTGGGTTTGTTACCATTGAGGCTCAACGGGAGCTCCCATTAGTGCAATATTTGAAAGTGTCCTTGGAGTTCCCTATTGGCCCAGTGTTTAAAGATCTGAAATGTCACTGCTGTTGCTGGGGTCACTACTATTGCATGGGTTTGATCCTATCCTTTATGTTCAAGAATATTAAAAAAAAAAAAACCCAGAAAGTGTCCTTGACAATGACTAGCCATTGTAACAATCAACGGGTTATAATATCATTGCCAATGACACACCCATGGTCCAGATATGATCCATTACCAATACTGGGGTTTTTTTCCCCCCTCTGCTTTTACCCAGACAACACAAAGATTAATTGAAGAATCTTAGCAATTTTTACTGATGTTCCCTTTTTTTTTGGTCTTTTTAGGGCTGCACCTGTGGCATATGGAGGTTCCTAAGCTAGGGGTCAAATTGGAGCTGTAGCTGCCAGCCTATACCACAGCCATGGCCACACCAGACCTGAGCTTCATCTTTGACCTACACCACAGCTCACTGCAACGCCAGATGCTTAACTCACTGAGCAAGGCCAGGGATCCAACCTGCAAAACTCCTGATTTTTATTTTTTGTTTTTAAGGGCCGCACTCGTGCATATGGATGTTCCCAGGCTAGGTGTGGAATCGAAGCTGCAGCTGCCAGCCTGCCACAGACACAGGAATGGGGGATCTGAGCCGTGTCTGCGACCTACACCACAGCTCAGGGCAACTCCAGATCCTTAACCCACTGAGCAAGGCCAGGGATCGAACCTGCAACCTCATGGTTCCTAGTCAGATGCGTTTCCACCAAGCTACGATGGGAACTCCTGATGTTCTTAAGAGTAACCTTCCTCACAAGGGTAGACAAAAACTTGAGTACAATCTTCTCCAGTGTTTGCCCTGTTCAGAGCTCCCCCTCATTCGAAACCCAGGTTGTCAATCTCTGCCTCTTGCCTTATTTTAGATTATTCCATGTTGAGATGGTGCAAACTCTGCATTTACTAATTAGAGAGAATTCAAGTCCCTGGAGGTGTCAGATCTCAAAATTCTGTTTTAAGTAGAGTCCTCTTCAGTGACAGAGAAGCAGTGCCTTCCTTTCATGCTCTCTGCAAAATGCTTGTTTTCCTCCGATCCAGTTTTTAGAGCCCTCTCCTTTTCCTTGTTGTGAAGTTCCTGTTTGTGGCTTATCTGGGGCCCGGGTTCTGTCGAAGCTAAAATTTACACTTGGTGGGAAAAAAAACTTCCAGATGGGTCAGCGTCGAAAAGGATCCCCTCAATGTGCAAAGATAAAACAACAATCAAGATGCGTGTCCTAGAAATGGTATTACTTACTCCTTCTATCTGACACAGCCTAGAGCTTTGTCATTTAATTCATACCTATCTACTCTGAAGGCCCAGAAAACAGGATCATTTTGAAGCCCTGAACAGACGGTAGGCTGAGGTAACTGGAACACTGTTACCTTTTTGGGGGGCTTCACCCACAGCATGAAGAAGTTCCCAGGACAGGGATGGAACCCATACTACAGCAGTAACCAGAACCACAGCAGTGACAATGCTGGATCCTTAACCCCTAGGCCACCAGGGAACTCTGACCCTACATTTTATATGGGCAAGTATGAGGCAACTTTTTTTCAAAGTGACACATCCCCTACCCACCCGACTCAGGTAGAGGAAAAAAAAGCCACTGTCACTAGCCAAGGTGATTAGAAAAATGGGGGGGGGGGCAGAGAGTAGAGGAAGAGGGGTCCTATGGGGACAACTTGTATTATGTATCCATGTGTGTGTGTGAACTCCTGATTTGATAAGACATGCAGTCTTATAAAAAGTTGGGTAACTAAAGGAGTTCCCATCGTGGCTCAGCAGTAACAAACCTGACTAGTATCCTTGAGGATGAAGGTTCCATCCCTGCTCAGTGGGTTAAGGATCCAGCATTGCTGTGAACTGTGGTGTAGGTCACAGACACGGCTCGGATCTGACATTGCTGTGGCTGTGTTGTAGGGTGGCGGCTATAGTTCCAATTTAACCCCTAGCCTGGGAAATTCCATATGCTTTGGGTGCAGCCCCAAAAAGCAAAAAAAAAAAAAAATTAAGTAACTAAAGTAAGGAAAGAACTCACTGGTGAGGGGGCTCGCTACTGACCATCTAATGATGAGAAAGCCCCAGTTCCACTGACATCCCACTTCCCCAACTTGGAAGGGAGCCAAGAGGAGCGTGGGCATCCTGGCTGGGCTTAGCCGTTCCTTCCTTCTCCTGCTCCAGTACCAGCTTCAGAGGTTGGGAGGTGGAAGCTGTGGGCTCCAGAGCACAGGCTGTGGGTAGATGTGAGTGCAGATGGGTCATTTCCTATGTCAGAGGCTCTGGCCAGAGGAGGCTTAGAGCTAGTGCCTGCACTCTAGTGCAGAGCCTTTGACTAAGACAGAAAGTGCCTTTCTTTTTTTCTTTTTTCTTTTGCCTTTTCTAGGGCCGCTTCCCACAGTATATGGAGGTTCCCAGGCTAGGGGTCTAATTGGAGCTGGAGCCGCCACTGGCCTACGCCAGAGCCACAGCAACTCGGGATCTGAGCTGCGTCTGCAAGCTACACCACAGCTCACGGCAACGCCGGATCCCTAATCCACTGAGTGAGGCCAGGGATCGAACCCGCAACCTCATGGTTCCTAGTTGGATTCGCTAACCACTGTGCCATGATGGGAACTCCAGAAGGTGCCTTTCTGACCCTGCCTCTCATCTCTAAAAGAGGGCTGAGACCCACCAACCGCCTGCTTCCCAGGGATGCCATGAAGCCCTGGAGAGCTGATGGGAAACTCTGAAACCAGTGATGCCCATGTGTGGCATCAGTACCCCTGGCATATTACTTTGTTTGAAGGGGAAGAAAAATCGAAGTCTCTTCGATGCCACCTGCTCAGGAGACATTCACTTATTATAAGATTACAGAGGGGTTCGTTTATAAATGATGTTGATTTTGTTCTCTTTATGAAATCATTTACTGTCTTTGTAGGGTATTTCAAAAACACTGAAAAGGTAAAAAAGAAAACAGAAGTTCCCGTCATGACTCAGTGATTAACGAATCCGACTAGGAACCATGAGGTTGTGGATTCGATCCCTGGCCTTACTCAGTGGGTTAAGGATCCGGCGTTGCTATGAGCTGTGGTGTAGGTCGCAGATGCAGCTCAGATCCCATATCATTGTGGCTGTGGTGTAGGCCAGCAGCTGTAGCTCCGATTAAACCCCTAGCCTGGGAACATCTATTTGCCGAAGTACAGCCCTAGAAAGACAAAAAAAAAAAAAAAAAGAAAGAAAAAAGAAAACAAACTAATTTCACCCTGATCCTATCACATAGAGGTAAGCACTTGAAGGATTTTTTTGAGTTTGCTCTTTTAGTTGGATAGGTAACTAGGCAAATTAAACACATATACACACACACACAACTTTATGATGGGCCATTTCCTTCATAGGGAAATGGAGTATCCCATGGGAAGTGCCTCTAGCTACCCTCTGGGGGATTGGGGAGGGCAGTTTTTTTAGGTTGGCTCCCTTTCAGAAAACAATTCCTGCCCCCCAGTCTCCAAAAACAAGATGATGCTGTTGTCTGCTGTTGACCACAAACCAGCTGCCATTTTCCTAACCGTGAGTGGCTACGAGGTTCAATGAAAGTTTTTGTTTATTTGGGGATTTTTTTGTTTGTTTGTTTTTTGTTTTTTTGCTTTTTAGGGCCGCACCTGGGTCATATGGAAGTTCCCAGGCCAGGGGCTGAATTGGAGCTGCAGCTGCTGGCCTCCACCACAGCCATGACAATACTGGATCTGAGACGCATCTGCAACCTACACCTCAGCTTCCAGCAATGCCAGATCTTTTTCCCCTGAGTGAGGCCAGGGATGGAACCCATATCCTCAGGGAGACAATGCTGGGTCCTTAACCCGCTGAGTCACAATGGGAACTTCCCAATGAAGATTTAAGCAATGTGTTATTAAAGACTTTAGGTTGTGGGCCCAATATGCTGCCTCTGATCAAACCATTTCATTCACTTGGACCCATCATGATAGTCTAGGCATTTTTCGGGTGGCATGTGTGCATTGGGGTGTCCCACATGGCACTTGTCCTACCTTTTTTTCTTATTCTCTCACTATCCATAGTCATTTCCTTTGATTCCTTCAATGTCCTTTTCTCAGGATGTGCCTCCCTTCCCTGTGAAATAATCTTTTGTCTTCATGTTTTTAAGTGTAAGCCTGTGACTGCAGCTGAAACACGTCCACTGTACACCAACCCCAGTTAAGAGACAGACTTTTGCGTGAAGCAGGAAGAACAGCTTTATTGCTTTGCCAGGCAAAGGAGGCCACAGCAGGCTAGCACCTCCAAACTGTGTCCTCCCTTGAGAGGAGATTGCAAGGGGTTTATAGGTTTAGCTAGAAAAAAACAAGGTTGTTGATATGGATTAGGGAGCCTGCATTCTTCTCCTTCCATAGATCATTTCAAAGTCATCAAGGCTGGAGTCAGGTGGTCTGGGGACGGTTGCTGGTGGTCTTTGGGGTTATCACCCTTGACCTTCTCTCTGCAGTGAAGGTTGCTCATGAAAGGAAGAGGGTGTTCGGAAGTGTTTCTAAGGAAAAGAAAACACTAGGTTCAAAAGAACTTTAACTAGGAGCTCCCATTGTGGTGCAGTGGTTAATGAATCCGACTAGGAACCATGTGGTTGTGGGTTCGATCCCTGGCCTTGCTCAATGGGTTAAGGATCCGGTGCTGCCGTGAGCTGTGCCGTGAGCTATAGTGATCACGGCGTTGCCATGAGATGTGGCTCGGATCCCGCGTTGCTTTGGCTCTGTTGCAGGCCAGTGGCTACAACTCTGATTAGACCCCCAGCCTTGGAACCTCCATATGCCATGGGAGTGGCCCTAGAAAAGGCAAAAAGACAAAAACAAACAAATAAACAGAAGTCTAACTAGAAAGTAACCATGAGTAATAAGTTAGTGAGCCAAGGTGGGGCATAACATCATGGAGACCGAGTTAACTAGTTTTTAACAATATTCCCTAATCATTAACTCTGGAGTCGGCCTTTTGAAGCTGAGGGGAG
This sequence comes from Phacochoerus africanus, assembly GCF_016906955.1. NCBI lineage: Eukaryota > Metazoa > Chordata > Mammalia > Artiodactyla > Suidae > Phacochoerus > Phacochoerus africanus. The sequence continues at coordinate 53,461,853 of NC_062546.1, forward strand.
GCCTGGGAGGCTAAAGGAAAAGACTTTTACTTCTTTAAACATAGGGCCTGTGGGGCTTGTACACAGTTTCATGATGCCACCACTCCAGAGGTCGGGATCACTCAAATCCAGGGCACCCTCCCATGGGAGGTGGGGAAGCTCCTGTTCCGAAGGTGGGGCTGTGGGGTGGAAAGTGGGATATGCACACGGAGGTGGCTGGCCTTGGGGAGGGAATTCCAACCCAGGCTGCAGCTGACTTCTTATGTGAGATCAAAAATAAAACTGAGGAGCTCCCACTGTGGCTCAGCATGTTATGGACCTGACTGCTACCCACGAGGACACAGGTTTGATCCCTGGCCTTGCTCAGTGGGTTAAGGACCCAGCGTTGTCATGAGCTGTGGTGTAGGTCTCAGATGTCGTTCAGATCCTGCATTGCTGTGGTTGTGGTGTAGGCCGGCAGCTACAGCTTCATTCGACCTCTAGCCTGGGAGCTTACACATGCCATGGATGTGGCCCTAAAAAGACAAAACCAAAAACCCCAAAAAACTCACAAAACTCACCATCAAGAATGATTTCTTTCAATAAAAGAACTTTTGGTTCTTCAATTTAATATGACTGTTTTCTTTGTCTTTTAAGGGCAGCACTCATGGCATATGAAGGTTCCCAGGCTAGAAGTCAAAACAGAGATGCCGCTGCGACCCTACACCACAGCCACAGCAACATGGGATCTGAGCCACATCTATGACCAACACCACTGCTCACAGAAACATGGGATCCTTAACCCACTGAGCAAAGCCAGGAATTGAACCCTTGTCCTCATGGATGCTAGTTGGGTTCGTTACCGCTGAGCCATGGTGGGAACTCCTCATAACTTTTACCTCTTCTCTTTACATATTGTGAAGGAGGACTTTACTATGCTAAACGTGCTTTCCCTCTCTGCCTGCAGTCCATCAGAAACACCCTCACTTCCTTTGACTGGCAGTGGAGAACTCTTTAATTTTTCTCTGATGACAGGAATCGCTTTTGACCCTGGGGCAGAGGTGAGCAAGGTTCTTATGTTGGGAGGAGGAAGACAAATGAAGTTCCTTCTGCCAGAGGTGATGGGTGAGCATTTGTTGACACAGTATTGCTAGCAACCTTTCCCTCCTTCTTCTCATGATTCTTGTTCAGCTGAGTAGACCTGTCCTTTAGATTTGGGGTACAATATTGGGGGCATGAAGGGAGGGGATGCTCCAGGTCAGTAGGCTGGTGGAGGGGAGTTTGTGCAAGAATATTTGAAGAAGAATGTAGGGACATAGCTGCCACGATGAGAAGAATGGACAGAAGGGAAGGGAGATTAAATAATTCCACCAAGCAGCCATAAAAAATAACAAAATGGGAGTTCCTGTCATGGTTCAGGGGACACGAATCTGACTGGTATCCATGAGGATGCAGGTTCGATCCCTTGCCTCGCTCAGTGGGTTAAGGATCTGGCATTGCCGTGAACTGTGGTGTAGGTCGAAAATGTGGCTCGGATCCGACATTGCTGTGGCTGCTGTGTAGGCCGGCGGCTTCAGCTCTGATGCGATCCCTACCCTGGGAACCTCCATATACCCTAAAAAGACAAAAAAAAAAAAAAACCAAAAAGCAAAAAACAAGATAATGACATCTGCAGCAACATGGATGCAACTAGAGATTCCCATACTAAGTGAAGTTAAGTCAGAGAGGGGAAGACAAATGCCATAATGATATCACTTATATGTGGAATCTAAAATATGGCACAAATGAACCTACCTACAGAACAGAAACAGACTCAGAGGCATGGAGAGCTGACTCGTGGGTGACAAGGGGGAAGGAGTGGGATGGACAGGGAGTTTGGAGTTAGCAGATGCAAACTATTACATTTTGAGTAGGTAAGCAATGAAATCCTGCTCTATAGCACAGGGAACTATATCGAATCACTTGTGATATAACATGATAGAAGATAATATGAGAAAAAGAATGTATATATATATATATGTATAACTGGGGCACATTGCTGTTCAGCAGAAATTGACAGAACACTGTAAATTAATTATAATAAAAAGTAAAAAATAGGAGTTCCCGTCATGGCTCAGTGGTTAACAAATCCGACTAGAAACCATGAAGTGGCAGGTTCGGCCCCTGCCCTTGCTCAGTGGGTTAACGATCTGGTGTTGCCACGAGCTGTGGTGTAGGTTGCAGACGCAGCTCGGATCCCAAGTTGCTGCGGCTCTGTTGTAGGCTAGGGCAACAGCTCTGATTTGACCCCTAGCCTGGGAACCTCCATAATGCCGTGGGAGCGGCCCAAAGAAATAGCAAAAGGAAAAAAAAAAAAGTAAAAAATAATTCTGTGACCTTTTTGTTACTTTACAATTACTTTGGGGTTCCTAATCTTTGTAGTAAGAAAAAAAACCACTTAACTTTATATCATATCCCCATGTCATTAGCATTATTTTAAAGACATGTGCACCATAGTTTATTTAACCAGCTCCCTAGTTTTGCACACTTTCAATTGTTTTGTTGTTTATAAATACACCTATGACCAATATTTTTTCTGTAATTCTGATTATGTCGTTTTTGTCAGGATGGTTAATGGTAGCTGTTTTAACAAACAATCTAAAATCACAGCAGGTGTTGACGGAAAAAAAAAAGCACACCCTAAAAGTCGAGGGTTGTGTTTTATTTGATGGACCTACTAAGGACTTAAGCCTGGGAGGCAGCCTCTGAGAGACAGATCATAAAAGGTAAGGGAGGAACCAGGATCTACAGGAGTTTTGAAAAAAAAGAAAAGGAAAAAACACCCGAAAAACAAAAAACACCTCACAAACTCCCCAGGTAACTGGAACATCAAAAGCTTATTTTAATTAAAGAAAAAACCAGGCATTTCAAGTTAATAAATTTAATGCTTTTCTATGTGGGGGAAGTTACATAATTCTCGGCTCACCGAAATCATTCCTTTGATACACACCTCAGCATCTAGGGCCAGAATCTTGTTTTTCCTCCATCCTGAATCCCCTCAGGATGCACCTTGGGGGCAGCTCCAGTGGCTAATGGCTTGATGGCCACAGCATCTTTTGTGTACTGATATGGCAGGGACCATCTTCATCCACACAGGTTAAGGGTTTACTTTTGGTTCAGTTCGGTGCTTAGGGTTGGAGTTGTCGGGGAGGGGCTCCATGCTTTGCAGCTATGAGGGACTCGGGGTTCTTCCATACTGAGGTACCATTTTCCTCAGGTCCTCAGAGCCCTGAGCTGGGAGGACAGGAAGAAGGGAGCTCTGAAGAAAGCACCCATGCTTGACCTCTGCCAGAGAGGAGGAGAACCCTTTCTGCTCCCCACCCGGAAGCAAGGGGTTGCATAGGGGAATCTAGATGCAGCAAAGAGGAAGGGCCAGTGGGTATTGTTAACAACTAATCAAGGTACTACTTACTTACCAATTCTCTCTCAGATCTTTAGAGCACAAAAAACTACATTTTTGCAATCCTTTGTCAATCCAAGACAATTCTCTCTTTTGCTTGTAGAGACAATGAGCTGGGTCATCCAGGCTCTCCTTTCTACCCCTGCAGCCTGTGACTCCTTGAAAGCTTTGGCAGGATGCAGGTGTTACAGCAGGCAGGTACCTAGGTATGAGCAGAGAAAGAAGGGCATGGGGCCAGATGGCAGGAAACCACGCATCTTGCAAGCAGCGGGGTCCAAGGACAAAGAAAAGCAAGAACGTCCAGACTGACAGGAATCCACACATTTTGGGGCGATAAGCAGACAAAGAAAGGTGGAAAAGGGCCTGAATCTCTAGCATCCAAACGTAACCGGTTGCTCATTATGCCCTCATTATAATAAAATTGTGATAAAATTAGCTATGCAGATAATAAGTACCCATCATGCACTGATGCCATTACACTTCCAATCAAAGCTAAATAAGGAAAAAAAGCCCTTCCTCCTTTCCAGAAGGTGGAGCTGGAATGAAAATTAGGGAATAGGACCCTGCCAAACTCCTCTTTTCTAGTGACTATTCCACCCATGCGTTTGGATGCCCCTTATAAAGGGCGCCAAAGAAACACAGGGTGGCTGCTCACCTCTCTGGCCACCTCTCTTTAAGAGGTGTATTCCTCACTTCAATAAATCCTCACTTTTCTTTCTCGATTTCCGTCTTGTTTCTGAATTCCTTCTGCAAGGAGACAAGAACCTCCCCTTGGGGAACACAAGACACCTTGTAGGTGAAGGAGCCTCAGAACTGACATGCCCACCTTGCCCTGGTTCCCAGCTCCTTCCACGTGTCTGATGCTGCCTTATTTTCTCAGGACAGAGCCAAGCTGAAAATGACTCCACTGGTGTTTCAAGGTTCTTGGTCCTAAGACTGAAGGATAACCTCCCTGCTCTTGTGAAATGTTACCAATTTACCAGGACCTCTGATTGGGAGGGATGGTGGGAAGAGGGGAGATGGTGTCAGGGCAAATGCACTGACATTTCAAACATGACTGGCGACTCCAGCCTCGGGTAATGGCTTTAGTAACTTCACAGCTGATCCCTGTGATTGAGCTTAGGGACGATGAAATGCTAATTGACTTGAAAAGCTTCCCCCTCACGCACTAAAATTCTCAGGCAGCTAAGGGCTCCTGGGTGCATCTGGAGTCGTGGGCTGTGGATCACATGAGGCGCTGCCGCCCTCCACTGCTGCTGTTCATCTTCCAGTCTTGACGGGGTGGACTTGCTGTATACAAACAGCTGTGGCTGAGTCAATACTCCGGAGTGAGCTGTTGGCCCTCAAAACTGCTGGTGGTGAAGCCACGAGGCGGCAGGACCGCAACATGCCTGGACCTCCATCTGCTCTGTTTTATCAGAGGTGCTGAATCAGCAGTCGTCCTAAGGTTTGAAGTTTTCCTGGAGGGAACTTCAGAGGATTTCTCTGGGATTGATGGAGTTCCTTTCTTGGGGTCTGGGAGAAAGATGCTCCGGGAAGCGCTCACTTCCCTGTGCACCCCAACCCCAGCCCATTCTATTTCCTTTATTCTCTCTGCCCCCACCCCCATTCCCAGGAGAAGATCTAGGAATCAGGTTCCAACATAAACGCTTTGTGAAACTGAGAACCCCTCTGACTCAAGCCCAGCCAGAACCTAGACTGGGACTCGAACCCCCAGGTTTTTTCATGAGAACCATTCACCTGCTATCTGGACTTCCTGAGGCTCAGGTTCCTTGTGTCTCAGCACAGAAGGAATTCAACGAGGGACAAAGAGATAGAAATACATTTATTAAGACAGGACTCTTGTGAGAGATTCAAGCAGACAGGCGAGGAGGCTCTGCCCCGAGAATGAGATGGGCTATGTTTTTATAATCCAAGGAAAGTGGGGGAGGGGGAAAAGACCACCTTTTTTCTCATTCTTTGAGTAGACATCAGGCGTACATCACTAGCTCCTCCGTCGTGTCAGGTAAGAAAGTATTTGACGCTACGAGATCAAACTGGGACTGTCATGGCGCTTATTCAATTCAACAGAAGGAAAAACAGTGTTGAAATCATATGCTAAAATATGCTGAATCATCTCAGAGTCTGGGATAATGAGGGTCTCCTCCTTTGGAATGTCGTCTTTCCCTTACACTCCTGCCCTTGATCCTAAGGATCATTATCTTGCTAAACTTGAACACAGGCTTCGTTTTATCTTTCACTTAATGACCTGAGACATATCTCTTGCTTTTATTTATAGTTCTATATTTAAGCAGCCTGCATCCCTCCATGACATTCTGGTGGCTTTCTTGAGCAATTATTAACTTACAGTGGTCTCCTAAAGTCCCCTAGGTTTTCCTCTCTATCTTTGGTCCTCTATGGGGTCTTCTATAAATACACATGGAACTATCCTTCTCTATCCCTGTCATTTGGAAAATCTTTGTGTTTTACGCTTATCCTGAAACTAGATAAGTCCTAACTAAATAGGTGAGGAAGTAGAGCCAGACCCTGGTCAGGTCATGATGTTGCTGGTAGAACCTGTTTCTTTGTTCAGGGTCCCTCACCTTCGTCATCCATCATGACGTCACCTCCTCTTCTCTAAAGAAGGCCTGGGCCGTCTTTTGAAAGTACGAAGTCCAACCTCCAGACCCTCTCTGCTGAGAGAGCAGGAAGAATGATTTCCTGATGGGATGCTCCTGGAACCCCACTCAGGCGGTCTGTGTTGTTTCTTCCTGGGCATGTTGCATGGACCCCTACAAACCTCACCCTGGGCTTTTGGACAGCCACTGTAAGAAATGAGCAAAAATCATCATACATACCGCATACCGATTGCTGGCGTAATCCTGCTGTAATGACATTAGAAGATATCTGTTGAGCTCCTGCTGTTTGCTGGATAGTGTGCTTTATGTGTTGTCAATTGAAAAAAATGTTGCCGCCATATTGATGCAGGCACCTCACACACCTAAGAGAAAAGTTATATTTCTTTTTTATTTAATTATTTTTTCTTTTCTTTTCTTTTTTTGTCTTTTGTTGTTGTTGTTGTTGTTGCTATTTCTTCGGCCGCACCCGTGGCATATGGAGGTTCCCAGGCTAGGGGTTGAATCGGAGCTGTAGCCACCGGCCTACGCCAGAGCCACAGCAACGCGGGATCCGAGCCGCGTCTGCAACCTACATCACAGCTCACGGCAACACCGGATCCTTAACCCACTGAGCAAAGGCAGGGATCGAACCCGCAACCTCATGGTTCCTAGTCGGATTCGTTAACCGCTGCGCCACAACGGGAACTCCTATTATTTTTTCTTTTTAGGGCCTTACCTGTGGCACACGGAAGTTCTCCAGGCTAAGGGTTGAATCAGAGACACAGCTGCTACCTCATACCACAGCCACAGCCACAGCCACAACAATGCCAGATCTGAGCCACATCTGCAAACCACACCACAGCTCATGGCAACACCAGATCCTTAACCCACTGAGTGAGGTCAAGTATCGAACCTGCATCCTCCTGCATACTAGTCGGGTTCTTAGACCATTGAGCCACAACAGGAACTCCCGAGAAAAGTTATATTTCTGATGGTTCTTTTAGAAATTTCTAGTTTAAAATTGAATAGCTTAGAGCCCTTCCTTGTGCTTCTCCCTGGCTTAATTGAACCCTAAACACAATTACCCATGAACTACAGATTAGGCACCCTGAATACAATTGCCTGTAGGTCAAAGATTATAAAACATGATGTGTTTGAGGGGTACTTTCCAAGATTGCCCTAATCTCTGATCATTATGCCCTTTGGCAGGTATTTTTATCTTAGAAAAATTGAGATACGAAAACTCAGAAGACCACCAGGATCATGCTGAGATCTCATGACACCAGCTTTGATGACTAAAGTTTCCCCCAAAGAAAGAGTAAGGCGTATTTGCCCTCATCCCTGATTCTTATCCAGAATCCTATTTTTTTCCTCCTTTTGACTATAAAACTCACAGCAGTTCTTCCAGTGGAGGGCACAGTGTTTAAGGCATTAGCCTGCTGTGGCCTCCCATGCCTGGCAAAGCAATAAAAGCTATTCTTTTCTTCTTTACCCAAAACTCTGTTTCCCTGTTTCTTTTTGGCACCCGTGGACAGAGGCCGAGTTTTGGCAACAATACCAGTCAACAGAGGATGTTGCAGCCATTAAGCCATCGCATTACAGATGCCTGAAGGCAGGGGGTGGGGGTGGTGGGGGTGGCGGGGGGTGGTGGGGATGTGAGCCCAGAGGGAACTCAGGATGGAGGCAGGATGCCTGCCATTTAGCCCTCAGCCACTGCAGCACTCCCACCCCCAAAAGGATGCACCTTGAGGCGACTCAGGATGAGAAAGCATGGAATGCTGGCCCCAGAGAACTGAGGTTTTTATCAAAGGAATGATTTCAAGGAGCCCAGATTCTTGTCTCTTTCAATACATAGAAAAGCGCTAAATGAGATGCCTGGTTTTCTTTAATTAACAGTAATCTTTTGATGTTCCAACGACCTGGTCTTTGTTGTAAAAACGCCTATATATCCTTGCCCCCACCCCTTGCCTCTTTGGAGCCGTCCCTCAGAGTTAGTCTTCAGTTTTGTCTGCCAAAGAAAACGTAATTCTTAACTTTCAGGTTGTGCTTTTTTTTTTTTTTTTTAGTTGACAGTGTGCTTAGCCCTCTGGCAACACTGTGATTTAGGACCTATTAATATGTCTATTTTTCTGGAATGGAAACTGAGGTTCAGAGTGGTTAAATAATAAGGTCCATGTTTTTCCTCCTACACCAATATATATTATATACTATATAACCTAGACATTAATATATATATACACAATGTACACTGGTCATGTTACATATATTATTTATATTATATAACATGTATTTTTTATAACATTTGCAAAAACTTACAAGGTAGGTGTTATTATTTCCATTGTGCAAAAAAGAAACTAGAGGCCGTAACAGCCTGAGAAATTTATGTTCTGTCACTACATCACAGCTAACAAGTCTGTGAACAAGATTTTGAACCCAAGTAATCCTTTTGTGCAAAAACAAAACTATGCTATTTCCACGTTCCAAAATATATTTTGGTCAAGTGACTTAAGTAACTCTCCCTCAGGCTTGTCACTGAAGCAGGAACTAAGACACCAGACATTTACGAGAAATTATCCAAAAGCAGGGTCAGACAGGATTAAGGAAGGGAGCCCCAGGCATTGGGTGATGTTCCCACTGGCTAAATCAGCCCCTGGAAACGGACCCACTCTTCAGATTCCTCTGCGGAGGGACAGGCCAGGGACCAGTAGGGAGAGATGTAACTGAGCAGGGCCCTGTGGGTTTCCTGGGCACAAAAGACTTTCTGTGTCCCCCATGTCTTGTTTTTAGGAAATGGGCCTCATTCAGCCTCCCTGACCTTCCTGAGTTCCAAGGAGCAGGTCCAGACAGTTGTTGATCAGGGAAGGAAGGGGATGCAGAGACATGGGAGAAACAATCAAGAAACAGTAGTCGGAGTTCCTGTTGTGGCGCAGTGGTTAACGAATCCGACTAGGAACCATGAGGTTGTGGATTCGATCCCTGCCCTTGCTCAGTGGGTTAACAATCCGGCGTTGCTGTGAGCTGTGGTGTAGGTCGCAGACGCGGCTCGGATCCTGCGTTGCTGTGGCTCTGGTGTAGGCTGGCAGCTACAGCTCCGATTAGACCCCTAACCTGGGAACCTCCATATGCCTCGGGAGCGGCCCAAGAAATGGCAAAAAGACAAAAAAAAGAAAAAAAAAAGAAAAAAAAAAGAAACAGTAGTGCAGCCTTGGGGCGGGATCCTGGTTCCCCCTCAAGGGATGCATATAACTATATCTTTGAGCTCTTCTGCAGAACGAAAACCCCAACAAATGAAAGATGTTAATTACTTAATGAAGCATTCTTCATTGCAGAAAGAAGGAGGTCCACCAGAACCAGGCCTGGGTCCCATAAGGTCCGCTTTGAAGAAGGCAAGGCTTGTACCTACCTGGATCCTTACCTGTGGCCCTATTTTCCACTCCTAACCTCCACGACTAAAGATTCCCCCCCAAAAAGAAGAAGGCGTATTTGCTCTCATCCTTGATTCTTACCTGGAACCCTGTTTTTCTCTTTTTACTATAAAACTCACAGAAACTCTTCCCAATGGAGGGCACAGTGTTTAAGGCATTAGCCTGCTGTAGCCTCCTTTGCCTGGTGAAGCAATAAAAGCTATTTCTTTACTCCTTCACCCAAAACTCGTGTTGGCACCATTGGACAGAGTTTTGGCAACAGAAGCACCCTGAGCCCCAGGGCTTTCTCAAAAAGCAAGCATAGGATTTGTAAAGAGATCGTTAACAGGAAGAGAAACTTTCTTTCCTGAGCATTGTCTTGCCTTAAAAAACAAAACAAAGCAAAACCCAAAAACCCTATAAGGGGAATGCAGGATCCAAGCCGAGTCTGTGACCTATACCACAGCTCACAGCAACACCAGATCCTTAATCCACTGAGTGAGGCCAGGGATTGAACCCGCAGCCTCATAGTTCCCAACCTCATGGTTCCTAGTCAGATTCCTTAACCACTGAGCCACGACAGGAACTCCTCCTCTACTTTGGAAGTAAATTTTGCCCTGTTTTAAATTTCCACTAGGCACCGTTTGAATCAGAAACAGGACCGGCTTCTACAAAACAAACAATGGTACAAATTGGGATGTATATACAAAAACAAGCTTTGTTAATAAAAAGATGTGGGTGGATAGAATCCTTTTCTATAAACTTGGCCTTAAAAGAAAGGTTGATAAGGGAACAATTTTATTTAAATGAAGAGGAAGTTTCAAGCAATAGTTAGCAGCTGGTAATCCCTACTTTGTGGGCTAATGGTGAAGCAAGTTTAATAAGATGACCTCAGGGAAAGATCAGGGCAATGTTTTATAGAATTTTGGAGCTAGAGGGATTCTGGAAAGTGTCCAGTCCAAGGATCTCATTATAAAAATGCAGGAGCTGAGGCCAGGAGGGAAGGGAGCATCTCCCTAAGGTTATAGGAGTAGAGTTGTTGTGCAGAAAATGCACTCAAATCCTATTTTTTTCCGAAAGTGTAGCTGTGTGGATGAGAAGCAGGAGAGGTAAAGAACATTTGCTTTTCTGGTCTTCTGGCCATATCTGTCTAATACTATTTGCTTTTATTTATTAATTTTTTTGTCTTTTTTTTCCTATTTCTTGGGCTGCTCCTATGGCATATGGAGGTTCCAAGGCTAGGGGTCGAATCAGAGCTGTAGCCACCGGCCTACACCACAGCCACAGCAACTCGGGATCCGAGCCACGTCTGCAACCTACACCACAGCTCACGGCAACGCCAGATCGTTAACCCACTGAGCAAGGGCAGGGACCGAACCCGCAACCTCATGGTTCCTAGTCAAATTCGTTAACCACTGCACCACGACGGGAACTCCTATTTATTAATTTTTTAAGGGCAGTGCCTGTGGCATATGCAAGTTCCCAAGGTGGGAGACGCATCAGAGCTGCAGCTGATGGCCTACGCCATAGCCACAGCCATTGAAACATCAGATCCGAGCCAAGTCTTCGACCCACCCCACAGCCCATAGCAACACCGGATCCTTAACCCACCTCTCGGAGCCAGGGATGGAATCTGTATCCTGGTGGATACTAGTCAGGGTTGTTACCACTGAGTCACAACAGGAAGTCCACTATTTGCTTTTTAAACTCTTTTCTCTCTCTGTTGATCATTTTTATTTTAATGTATTTAATTTTTTTTTTCATTCTACAGCTGCCCCTGCATCATATAGAAGTTCCTGGGCTAGGGGTCAGATCGGAGCTGCAGGTGCCGGCCTTCACCATAGCCACAGCAATATAGGATCTGAGCCGAATCTGCAAACTATGCTGCAGCTCACGGCAACGCCAGATCCTTAACTCACTGATTGAGGCCAGGGATTGAACCTGCATCCTCACAGACACTATGTCAGGTTCTTAACCCACTGAGCCACAATAGGAACTCCTTATTTTTTGATTAGTTGTAAACCTCAGGATCTCAAAGAAAAGAATAGAGTCAAGGGCTTTAAAACCTTATTTACTTTTATAAACAATATGTGCATATGGTACAAAATCAAAAAGTTGTAGATTCAAAAAGTTGTCTCCGTCTCAGTGCTGGATCCAGTAAGTAGGTCCTCTGCCTCGTGAGGCTCACTGGTAGCAGCTCCCTGTGTGTCCCCAGAGCACCTCATATGCGGACAAGCCCACATTTCGATACCCGCCTCTCTGTTTCTTTCTGTTTTACACAAAGAACAGTGCACTATTTGAGGCATCCTTCTTTTTGCTTTTATTTGTTTGCAGCATACCTCAGGGGCTGCTCACACATCAGGTCCCATGGCGACACCTCTGTGTTTTTAAAGGGCCGCATCATCTTTTACTGACTGGAGGTACTAGAAATTATTTAACACATTTGGGTTGTGTCCGCTCTTTTGCTGTTCCAAACAATGCTGTGATAAATACCTTTGCACATACTTCATTTCACACATGTGAGCATCTATCTGGGGTCTAAATCCCTAGAAGTGAAATTATGAGAACAAAGAGAATATCTTACATGTTGTCAATAGGGCCAACTTTGTGGAGTATTACCAAGAACGGGGTACCTGTCTCCTTGCACCATGGCCAACACCAGGTCCTATCAGGTGTTTTTCGCTTTTGGGTTAGGTGAACTTATGGTAGGTGAAGAATACCTGGTTGTGTTTTTCATTTATATCCAGGGCAGTTGTATTGAACATCCTTATGTTTAAGAGGTTTTGCAAAAATAAATATTGTTTCTTTTTTTCCTCATTTTCCTACCAGTTATCGGTCTTTTGTGGCTTCATAAGAAATCTTTTTTCTTTTTTCTTTTTTTCTTTTAAGGGCCGCACCATGGCATGTGGAGGGTTCCAGGTTAGGGGTCGAATTGGAGCTGTAGCTGCTGGCCTACACCACAGCTCCAGGCAATACCAGACCCTTAACCCACTGAGAGAGGCCAGGTATCCAACCTGCATCCTCATGGATATGAGTCAGGTTTGTTTCCACTGAGCCAAGACGGGAGCTCTGGATTCATAGGGAATTTTTATATATTAAGGAAATTCATTGTATATCTGTACTATTACTTGCAAATTTTATTTCCATTGTGTTATCTGCCTTCTGATCTTGTTTACTTTGTGCCTCCCAGCCCCCCACCCCATTTGCATTTCAGAAGCTTTCTTTTTAGCAGCGCCTGTGGCACATGGAAGTTTCCAGGCCAGGGGTCAAATCAGAGCTGCAGCTGCAGGCCCACGGACATAATCATGCCAGATCCAAGCAACATCTGGGACCAATATCGCAGCTCGCAGCAATGCTGGATCCTTAACCCACTGAGCAAGGCGAGGGATTGAACCTACATCCTTATGGAAACAACATCAGGTCCTTAACTGGCTGAACCACAGTGGGAACGCCTAGAAGCATTTATTTTTTAATTTTTTTTAAATTGTTATTTCCCCAATACAACTTTTTTTTGTACTGTACAGCATGGTGACCCAGTTACACATACAAGTATACAATCTTTTTTCTCACATTATCATGCTCCATCATGAGTGATTAGACATAGTTCCCAGTGCTACACAGCAGGATCTCATTGCTAATCCATTCCAAAGGCAATAGTCTGCATCTATTGACCCCAAGCTCCCAATCCATCCCATTCCCTCCCCATCTCCCTTGGCAACCACATGTCTATTCTCCAAGTCCATGATTTCCTTTTCTGTGGAAAGCTTCATTTGTGCCATACATTAGATTCCAGATATAAGTGATACCTAGAAGCATTTTTATTGCTGTGAACAAATATGCAGATTTTAAAAAAAATTTTTTGTCTGAATTTCGTTATCATACTTAGGAAGACTCTCCCCATTAAAAATGGTAACACAAAATCTCCTAGTATACTTTGGCTACTTTTAGTATTTTCTTTATTGTATACAAATTTTTGACTCATCAGAATTTTATTTTATGGAAAACATGCACTTAAGATTATACCTTATTTTTTTCAGATGGTAGCAGCTTATCCCAATGCTCTTTTCAAAATAATCCATATTTGCTACATTGATTTGAAATGCTATTTTTATTACATGAAGTCAAATTGACCTCAGGACTTTCTATTTGAAGGCATTAACTGGTCTGTTTAGACAAGAAATAGGCCAACATTCTCTTAATTCTTATAGCTTACAATATATTTTAATAGTTGGTAGGGCTATACTTAAAAAAAAATTCCTCACTCTTCTTTCTCATTGATTTTTTGCTATGAACAATAGAACCTGTTTGCTTGCCCTTGTCCTTCCAAAAGTGCTGTGTGTTCTATGCACATTATTTTAGAGGTTTTATGTGCATTGTTTCATAGATTAACTTAGGGAGAATTGACATCTTTATAATGCTACATATTTCTGTTTGAGAACATATCATGCCTTTTATTTATTAAATGGTTCATTTGTGTTCTTCAATGCATTTAAAAATTTTAATCACACAGGTGTTACACATTTTTTATGTAAGTTCCCAAGTATTTTCCTTTACTCTTACTATATTTTCATTGTATCTTCCAACTAATTTTCAATTTATACAACATTATTTAGTTTGGTATACTACTTATATACTCAGATGTCTTTAAAATTTGTATTATTCATAACTTTATTCTCTTATCTTCTCTAAATATACAATTACATATCAGACAACATAAAAAGAGTAGTACTTCTTTTTCCTCAAAATTCATACTTTTCTTTCATAATTGTGTAAGCTCTGTCTCCAGAACAATATCAAATAAAAATGGTTACAATAAATATACTTATTTCATTCTTCACTTTAATGGGAATGCTTGTTGTACAGCTACGTTAAGTCTCACACTAGCATTTGTGGTGATATCTATATAAGGATACACACAAATATGTACATAGGAGTTTCTTATCTTTTATGAAGTACCTGTGTATTTCTAGTCCATAAAAATTTGTATCAAGAATTGATAGTGTCTCTTTAGTAACAATGGATAAAGAATGGATATACAATGGAATACTACTCAGCCATAAAAAAGAACAAAATAACATAGTTTGCAGCAACATGGATGCAACTAGATATGATCATACTAAGCGAAGTTGGAAAGAGAAACACAAATGCCATATGATATCACTTGTATGGGGAATCAAAAAGAGTGATACTAATGAATTTATATACAAAACAGAAACAGACTCACAGATATAGAAAACAAACTCAGTTACCAAAGGGGGCGGTGCCGGGGGGGTGGGGGGGCAAGATAATTAACAGATACAAACTACTATGAATAAAATAAACATCAAGAACCTAGTGCATAGTACAAGGGACTATATTTAGTGTCTCATAATAACCTATAATGTAAATGAATCTGAAAAAGAACGTATACACACACATATATATACACATTATATATATACACACTCATTATCTATATATATCATATTTATACATAAAAGAAAAGAAAGGTCTCTCCTTGCGAGCAGTCCCATGACAATTTAATCTATTTTGATATAATAATGTGGCAAACGATGTCAAATCAATTTTTTTAATATTGAATCAGTTTCATTCTGCAATAAATTTCATAGTCATGGTGCATTATTCTTTTAATGTATGACTTGATAGTGTTTGTCTTGAATTCTGTTTAAGATTTTTGCTTTAATATTCATAAGTGAAGTTAGCCCATATTTTGTGTATGTGCTATCTTTTTGGACTTTGTTATCAGTATTATTTTTTCCTTAGAGAAAGATTTAGATAATTTTCTTCTGTTGAAGATGCTTTGGGTCAGTTTTAATAACATCAGTTTTATCTTTTCCTGAAGTCTGGGGTAGTATTTCACTGCAAGACTGGCTGGGACAGATACCTCTTGGGGGCCTAGTTCTTTGATAATTTTCTCTATTTGTTTTATGGTAATGTTCTGTTTGGTTGTAGTATTTCATCAATGTTACATGTTAGTCTCAAATTTTCTACTGTGTCTGGGTTTTTATACTTATTTGCATAAAGCTGAAACAAATATTCTCTTTAGATTATTTTAAGTTCTCCTATGTTTGAGGTGGTTTCTTTTTTATCCTTATTTTGAAAAATTGTGCTTCTTTCTCTTGCTCAATTGGATAGTTAGTGGTTCATTAATTTTATTATTTGCTTTTGTCAAAGACCCATTTAATCATGTATTAATCTTTCCCTTTTTGGTTTCCTAATTTATTAATTTCTGGTTTTGTTTTAACGGATCTCTTCTTCTGTTTATTTTAAACATGTATTTTTAAAATGTCAAGGCATTCCCATCGTGGCTCAGCAGTAACGAACCTGACAAGTATCCATGAGGACATAGGTTCTATCCCTGGCATCGCTCAGGGGGTTAAGGATCCCATGCTGCTGTGAGCAGTGGTGTAGCTTGCAGATGTAGCACAAATCTGGCATTGCTGTGGCTGTGGGGTAGGCCAGCAGCTGCAGCTCTGATTCCATCCCTAGCCTGGAAAATTCTATATGCTGTGGGTGTGGCCCTAAAAAGCAAAAAAAGAAAAACAAAACAAAACAAAAAAACAAACAATAATCTTTTAAATTTTTTCGGCTTTTTTGTTTTTTAATATATGTATTAAAGTCATTCTTGTTTATTAATGCATTCTCAAGGAATTTTTTGCATAGTACAGTTTTCCTTGTTTTCCATAGTTTCATTATGCAATGTTTTTTTTTCTTTCATTTTTTTCTATTTTTAGGGCCACACCTGTGGTATATGTAAGTTTACAGACTAGGGGTCAACTGCATCTGCTGGCCTATGCCACAGCCACAGCAACAGAAACGCCAGATCCGAGCTGCATCTGTGACTTAGACCACAGCTCACCGCATGTGGGATCAGGATCATTAACCTACTGAGTGAAGCCAGAGATGAAACCAGCATCCTCATGGATACTGGTCAATTTCGTTACTGCTGAGCTGTGATGGGAACTCCTCATTATGTAGTGTTTTGATAGCTCACGATTGTTGAGGCCAAAGTGACATATGTCCCTATAATGCTAAAGTCAACATAGTGATCTTGAAGATTTTTGATTAGAGGGATAAAGAGTAAGCCTTATAAACTTATTTGAAGGAACTTTGGACTTAAATATTTTGGAGAGTAAAATCCGGCCAGATTAAAATAAATTTGATGATTCGTTTAAAGTGCCAAACTGTATTTATTGTTTTATTTCTTTAAGACATTTCTCCTCAGTACTGTCTTTTGAATTGTTTGCATTGAAAAGGCTTACATATTCTTTTTAAAAAAGGGAAATTGCTCTTATCTTTGGTCTGCAATAGTCCTTTGAAGCAACCATCTTAAGAGGCGCTGACTCTTTTATAATTGATAAGGAGAAAACCATAATTTGCCTTGTATCAGTGTGCTTCCATCCAGGAGAATGTTCCCAAAAGGTAGTAAATAGTCCAGCAAACTTTAATAAACACATTAACAAGAAGTCATCATGCATTATTCTCCTGTGACATTATTCAGGCTGAAAATACATTTATTGAGAACTGCTTTGTCTTCAGCACTCTGTTGATGAGTTCAGATACATTAGCTCATGTAATAGTCCTCCCAACCTTATTTTTAAAAAGGCACTGATACACCTTTTAAAGGTATAGAATCTAAACCTCAGAGAAGATTGGATGCTCTGATAGAAAAGGATGTAACTGGGCATCAAAACCAGATCCTTTGCTTCCTAATCCAGCTCTGGCCAGATCAAAGACAATATGACAAATATCCATCAACAAGTTACATCTTTTTTTCATCCTGCTCTGAAAATGGCAATGACTTCAGACCAATGGATGTGTCATTCCTTCTATAAGCATTTACTGATCACCTACCTTTTGGCACAGAGGTCTGCTGGTGGACAAGGTGCTCTGTCACCTGGCATGTCTGCTCATGCAGGGATGCAAAGGGGCAGGGATTAGGGCTTGGGGGTGGGGTATGATCACACCAGGAATCCCCAGAGGAGGTCACTCAAGATGAAGTAGGCAGACTCAGGATTCTGGAGGATGCTTCAAAGCTTGAAGATGCAGTTGGTGGCTATGAAAAGGAGGGATATATCAGATTGCAAAAAATAATGTAGGGCATCTTGGATTATAATGCACTAAGAGGGGGGCCTTTGTTCTCTTACATCTTAAAAATGTTTGAGATTCCACATATAAGTGATATCATATGATATTTGCCTTTCTCGTTCTTACCTCCCTTAGTATGAGAATCTCCAGTTGCATCCATGTTCCTGCAGATGGCATTACTTTCTTCTTTTTTATAGCTAAGTAGTATTCCATTGTATATACATACCATATCTTCTTAATGCATGAACATCTCTACAGAACAGAAACAGACACACACTCATGGAGAACAGACTTGTTGCCAAGGGGGAGGTGGAAGGAGTGGGATGGACTGGGAGTCTGGGTTTAGTAGATGCAAACTATTTCATTTAGAATGGATAAGCAATGCGGTCCTACTGTACCCCACATGGAAATATATCCAGTTTTTTGGGATAGAACAGGATGAAGATAATATGAGAAAGGGGATGTGTATACACAGAAAGAGAGAGACAGGATCACTCTTCTTCACAGCAGAGATTGGCACAACACTGGACATCAACTGTACTTTAATTGTAAAAAGTTCTAATATTGAAAATTTAGTGAATTTAATGGTGACAGCCGTGAAAAGAAAAAGGAGGGGCCAAATAGAGGGAAAGGAAAGGAAGATCATTTCCAGCAGCCACACAGGGAGGTATAAGTTATTGGGATGTCATATATTCCACTTCGTCTTCAGGAATAATTATGCTCCGACAATTGCAATAAGATAAAAAGATGTGGCTATAGACTGACTTGTGTCTCCCTCTAATTCTTATGTTGATGTCCCAGTTGCCAGTGTGACCATAGGAGGTGGAGCCTTTCTGGGAATATTGAAGGGGATGTGAAGTCCTGGGTGTGTCCCTGATCCAACAGGATTGGTGCTTTTGTACCAAGAGACACCAGGGAGCCCTCTCTCTCCTCCATGTGAGGACACAGTCAGGAAGACAGCCCTCACCAGAACTTGACCTGGGACCTCTAGCCTCCAGACTGTGAAAAAATAAATGACTGTTTTTTGTTTGTTTGTTTTGTCTTTTTGCCTTTTCTAGGGCTGCACCCACGGCATATGGAGGTTCCCAGGCTAGGGGTCGAATCGGAGCTGTAGCCACCGGCCTACGCCAGAGCAACAGTGATGGCGGGATCTGAGCCACGTCTGCAACCTACAACACAGCTCATGACAACACTGGATCCTTAACCCACTGAGCAAGGCCAGGGATCAAACCTGTGTCCTCATGGTTCCTAGTCAGATTTGTTAACCACTGCGCCACGACGGGAACTCCCATGACTGTTTTTTTTTTTTTTTTTTTTTAAAGTTTTATTGAAGTAGAGTGGATTTACAATGCCATGTTAAGTTCAGCTATTCAACAAAGTGATTGTTATACATATACACATATCAATGCCTTTTCAGATTCTTTTCCCATGTAGATCATCGCACAATATTGGGTAGAGTTCCCTGCGCTATATAGCAGGTCCCTGTTGGCCAGTCGTTCCATATAGAGAGCATATGCCAATCCCAAACTCCCAGCCTATCCCTCCCGCTCCCTAGCTGCCCCCTTTGGTAACCATAAGGTTTTCAAAGTCTGTGAGTCTGTTTCTGTTCTGCAAATAAGTTTGTATGTATCCTTTTAAAATTTTTTATTTTATTTTATTATTTTTTCTTTTTGCAGCTGAATCTGTAGCATATGGAATTTCCAAGACTAGGAGTTGCATCAGAGCTGCACTGCCAGCCTACCACAGCCACAGAAACACAGGATCTCAGCCACATCCATGACCCATTATGCCATAGCTTGTGGCAACACTGGATCCTTAACCCACTGAGTGAGGCCAGGGATCAAACCCACATCCCCATAGATACTATGTCAGGTTATTAACCCACTGAGCCACAATGGGAATTCCTGTATCCTTTTTTTTTAGATTCCACATAGAAGTGATATCATATGCTATTTAGTCTTTATCTGACTTACTTCACTTAGTATGATTATTCCTATTTGATCCATGTTGCTACAAATGGCATTATTTCATTCTTTTTATGGCTTAGTAGTATTCCATTGTATATATGTAACACATCTTCTTTATCCATTTCTCTGTGGATGGACATTTATATTGTTTCCATGTCTTGGCTATTGTCAACAGTGCTGCAATAAAAACTGGAGTGGATATATCTTTTCTAATTATAGTTTTCTCTGGATAGATGCCCAGGAGTGGGATTGCTGGATCACATGGTAGTTCTATATTTAGTTTTTTGAGGAACCTCCACTGTTTTCCATAGTGGCTGTACCAATTTACATTCCCACCAAAGTGCACCATCTCCACCAAAATAAATGACTGTTTTAAGCCACCGGGCCTAAGGTATTGTGTTTTGGCAGCCCAAGCCAACTCATTCAAATAAATTATATTTTAGAATATTTCAACAAAACTTGAACTCCACACCAACTCTTCCTATTACTAAGGGCCTTGACCAGATGTCAATAAAGTTTTAGCAATGACATTAAGGCATTCTTCCAGAACGACTTAAGGAAGTCTTTTATTTGTCACAGGCACCCCAACCTCCAGAGGAAATTGTCAGCAGTGTGAGTGAGCCCTCCAAACCTTGTAGTGAGGTTTGAAGAAATCAGCGGGAAAGGTTGAAGGTAGATTTGTGCGGCATCGCTTGTGTGCCCAGGGACGTACAAGGCAGTGATGGATTGGAAGTGTTCCTCATCTTTTAATGTAAAAGGAGAAAGGAAATCATTTCCTCCTACACGCATAAAATGTGTTACTCCAGGAAATGAAAGTTCACATTAAATGGGCCAAAGGTGGTTGTTCCCTCTATGGCTCAGAGAGTTAAGGACACGACATAGAGTCAGTGATGATTCAGGTTTGATCCCTGGCCTTGCTCAGCATTGCTGTGGCTCTGGTATATTCAAGCCCTAGCCTGGGAACTTCCATATGTCGCAGGTGTGGCCGTAAAAAGAAAAAAAGAAAAACAACAGGCCAAATGTTTAAGCCAGTGATCTAATTCATTCATCTACCCATTCCTTCTTCAACCAATATTCACAGACCCCTATCGGGTACTAGGCCCTATATACCTTGATTTCCCATCTCCCATCATCATTATGTATTGAATAGTACACGTTGTTTTTGTTGATCTTGGTTTTTAAAATGTTCTCTTGGAGTTCCTATAATGGTGCAGTGGAAACAAATCCGACTAGTATCCATGAGGACGTGGGTTCCATCCCTGGCCTTACTCCGGGTGTTAAAGGATCTGGGGTTGCCGTGAGCTGTGATGTAGGTCGCAGATGTGGCTCAGATCCTGCATTGCTGTAGCTGTGGTGTAGGCTGGCAGCTGCAGCTCTCATTTGCCCCCTAGCCTGGGAACCTCCATAAGCTGCGGATGTGGCCCTAAAAAGCATTGAAAATAAAAAATAAAAGTAAAAAAATAATAAAAAACAAAATGTTCTCTTGATTAACGCTCTTTGATAAATGTCTGCGTGGGACCCCAACTCACCCCCACCTCACCCCCACCTCTTAAGACCTTCAGTATCAGCTGAGGAGTCCCCAGTTTTGGAGAACCTCTCCATTTATGCTGCAACTTTGAGAAGTCTTTCCTTCATCGGTCAAGATGGAAAACTCCAGCTGGGGCTCTCTGTGCAATGGATTAGTAACCTTATTAAAACCTACACTTAGGGCTCTGCCACATGTGTGCTCTCATTCTCACAGGCCAGGTCATTTGCACTGTGCCCATTACAAGGGCAAAAGGACCATATTTCCTGAGACAAAGGTTGCCCTCCTTGGAGGGAAGAAGAAAGGACCCAGAAAAAACACACCAGCTCATAGAAGCTGCAGATTACAGAAGCCCTGCTGTGCCTTGAAAGTTGGGGAAAAAAAAAAAAGATGATAGGCCATGCTTAATCATGGCAGTGATATTGCTGCAAATACATCGGCAGATTCACCCTCTTCCAGCCCTTCAATGTCCTGGGCTCTGGAGACTGTCTTAAGGAGCTTGTGTGATTGCAAAGCTTTCCTCTGGAAGCTTAGACCTTTTTAACAGTTCTTGAATAGCTAAAACGCAGGGTTGGATTCTGAAACTTCATCACTCAGATGTTTTGTAAAGCTGATATTAAGGAGATTTACGCTGAAATGTTGACTCCATCACTCTTTTCTTCCTCATCTGTCACTCTGCTGGAACCGCCAGCCCCCTTGGACATTCATGCTGCAGGCTTAGAAATGGATTTGAAAGAATTTCAGCACCAAGGAGTCCCTGGCTGAGGTGACCTGAGTCTAACCCCCCAACCCAGCTCCGAAGAAAAATCAAGAAATTGCTCCACAGAGCCACCTACTACGGCTTTATGTCACTCTGCCCTCATGCAAAACTTGTAGCCTAAAATCTTTTAAAAAACGAACAGCTGCTCTTCTTTGCTTCTCCAGACAATCTAGGCAAAGAGGTAAAATTTATTTATTCCACTTGGTCTGATTTTCATGTCTCCTTTGCTGGAAATCTCTCAGTGGTGAGTATAGTTTGACTTACAAATAGAAGAAGACATTTTCAGAATATTTATCAAGAGGGTATAATGTTGAAAACTGAAAAGGAAAAGGGAGAGAGAGGCATGAGAGAAAGAGGGGTAGGGATCAGAAGAGATAAACCACTGGAATTTAGAGATCAGAGGGAACTCTGTGGGAACATGGTGGCCACGCCTCCAGGGAGACTTTGTTTTTTATTTAAAAAAATATTTTAAAAAATATTTAAATTTTATTAAAAAATTTTTTTGACCTCTCTGCAGCATGTGCAGTTCCTGGGCCAGGGAACAGATCTGAGTGGCAGTTGCAACCTTCACCACAGCTGTGGCAATGCTGGATCCTTAACCCACTGTGCCCAACCAAGGATCGAACCGGCATCCCAGTTCTCCCAAGACACTGAAGATCCTGTTGTGCCACAGCAGGAACTCCGAGGGAGACTTTAGTTTAAACCATTCCGTCTAGAGGAGAGAGCCTTGCTGTTTCCTAAGATCCCTGGAAGAGCCACACTGTTTTCTGTGGTTCAGATCCCAAGATTGACTCTTCATTTATCCTATGCCTTCTGCCCTGGTCTCTGTGTGAATGGACCCCAACTGGCCATTCTCTACTCTTCTAACACGTCAAGGGACTTTGTTTAAAAGAGACCCTGATTGTCGTATGATCATAAAATGAAGTAAAAAGAGTATGTGGTTCCATTAATAAACCAGTGGAAAAATAGAAACATCTCTCATTGAGGAGGAAGGAGCTAATTTCATTGGGGGCTTTTGGCAAAGGATCCCTGAGAGAATCTTAATGGGCTCCCTTTGGAGAAGAGTGGTCCAGATCCTTTGGCAAGGACACAGAATAAAAGGCTTAGAGTTTGATCAGCAAACCAGTGAGGATCTTGGTGGGGAGACACCAAGGGAAGCTGGTGTTCTAGGAGTTGTTATGGAGGAAACTTAACACCAGTCTTCTGGAGAGTAGCTCAGAACAGATGTCCAGGAGATGGGGTGAAATCCCCAGCAGTTCTGAGCCTGGCATGGTGGCAAGAGTCAAGAGTCTTTAAGTCTCAAACACTCTAGACATTTAGCTAACAAAAGTCCATGATTGTTACATGTAACCAAATTCATTTCTTTCTTTCTTTCTCTCTCTCTTTCCTTCCTTCCTTCCTTCTTTCTTTCTTCCTTTCTCTTCATTCCTTCTTCCCTTCCTTTCTCTCTCTCTCTCTCTTTTTTTTTTTTTTTTGGCTCTTTAGGGCAGCACCTGTAGCATATGGAAGTTCCCAGGCCAGGGGTTGATTTGGAGCCACCTCTGCAACCTATGCCACAGCTTGCAGCAACACCAGATCCTTAACTCAACGAGCAAGACCAGGGATCGAACCCAAGTCCTCATGGATACTAGTCCGGTTCATTACCATTTAGCCATGACTGGAACTTCTGGGTCAAATATTCCTGATGGAAAGTACTCTCTTCAAATACATCTTCATGAAAGGCCAATGTTTCCTTGCTAATGTTTATCACTTTTCCTCGGTAACTTAAATGCATTCTTCTGTTAAAAGGAACCTCTCTGGCCTTACCAAGGCTCCCTCCTTGCTGGAGGAAGGGCAAGGGCGTAGAAGGGAGGGAAAAATCCAGTCCTGTTGCCATTGTGATGCTCTCAGCTCCTTGTTTTCCACTGATGCTAAGAATGAAAAGCTTGTATGTGACCCAAGAGGCCAAGATGGGATACTTACTCCCCTCCTGAACATTTTGAACAGGTCATGGTGACCCTGGGGCCAGATGTTACCTGCTAAGTCCATTTCCTCCAGCCATGAATGAAATAGATCTGTCCACATTGTCACTAACTCTTCTTGTTGGGTTTCTTTTTCTTTTTTCCTTTTATGGCGGAACCTGAAGGCACCTGGAAGTTCCTAGCCCAGGGGTCTAATCAGACCTGCAGCTGAGGCCTCCACCAAAGCCATGGAAACACAGGATCCTTGACCCACTGAGCAAGGCCAGGGATTGAACCCACATCCTCACTAACCCGCTGAGTCACAGCAGGAACTCTATTGTTGGGATTTCTAAGTGTTTGTCCAGCACTATCTTAATTTCTGTGGGTATCACTATTGATGTGGGGGTGATGTGGGGGTGCGTGTTAAGGGTACCAAGGAAATGTAACATGGAGATGCTGATGTGAAAATGGTCACATGGACACAATAATGAAAATACAAGCAAGAAGGTAACTCATTTTGGGTGGCACAGGGAAAGATGGAAGCATCCTGGCATACAGGAGAAGTGGAGGAAGGAGAGATGAGGCTGGGCCCCAGAGGATGGCTGCAAGTCCTACAGGAGAAGGCAGAATGGGAGGGAGACACTGGGACAGCCTGGGGGGGCGGGTGGCAGGAGGCCAGGAGTGAGCATGCTGCTCAGGAAGGGCTGTGATGGGATCAGCGCCCATGAGGATGAGAGCAGAGAAGGTTTGACAACAGGTTTGACAACAGAGGAGGTTTCCCTCTGGGAGCCAGGCAGAGAGCAGATTAGAAACTTGAGGCCTGTGTTTCTCAAACCCCAGGCTACTCACAAATAGGCAGCGTCTTCCTGGAAACTCAATGTTCTGCCAATACTTGGGGCAAATCATCCTCCAACTCATGTACTAACACAAACATGGATGAATTTTCTTTCTTTCTTTCTTCTTCTTCTTTTTTTTTTTTTTTTTTTTTTTTTAAATAGGGCTGTTTGCACAGCATATGGATATTTCCAGGCTATGGGTCAAATTGGAGCTGTAGCTGCTGGTCTACGCCACAGCCACAGGAATGCGGGATCCAAGCCTCATCTGTGATCTACACCACAGCTCACAGCAATGCCAGGCCCTTAACCCACTGAGTGAGGCCAGGGATTGAACCCATGTTCTCATGGATACTAGTTGGGTTGCAGTGAGTCACAATGGGAAATCCAACATGGAAGTATTTTGGAGTAGTATACAAAATTGGCTTGACTTTAGTAATAAATTTGCATATTTGAAGCTATCTCGGTGTCTAGAAGCTCCCTGGATGACATCATTATACTCCCGGGTACCCTCCTCCATATGGCAGGCATCTCATGATGGTTTGGGAATTTCCTTAGGTGATAGGAAATGAAATCTCACTGCCTGAGGCTGTGCTCTGTGCCCGGGGCATCTTTTCTGCCTCTCTGAGCATCTTCTGTTCTCACTCCAAGAGCTGATCCAGCACTGGTCCAGCAGAGGAGCTGTGAGTCTAGTGAATAATGGCCAATTCAGGACGTGGTGCCTTAATATCAAGCAGTAGGACCTTTGTATGGCCCTTTGTAGGTTGATTTGCCAACATACTCTTGACAGCCCTAGAAAGATAAAATTACCCTGATTTACAAATGAGGGGATACTGTGATGGATGGGTCCTGTCAAGAAGATTCCGTACAGGGCATGAGTCCTGGCAGAGAGGGGTGGGGGTGGGGTCGCATTGGACAGATCTTTGCTCTGGCAGGAGCCTTCTGCCATGTGTGTGTGGTGTGCCAGCCTCATGGAAGGCATTCAGTTCCTCAACACCTGCCAATGGGTGCATTGCTGGACAATATTTAAGGACAGCTTTCAGCTCCCTGTTTCTCAGGAAGAAATTCAACAGTAAAAAAACAGAATTTCAGTGGGCAATTTTGTCTTGCAAATCTCTGTCTGTTTCTGTCTCTTTCTCTTCCTTTTGGGTTATTGACAACATCATCATGCTTTGAATGCCCAGAATCCCCCACTTTTGTTTAGCAGGGAGTTTCAAATAATAAAATGTCCCTTACTGTCTTCCAACCTCAAGAAGCGCTGTCTATTTTAATACCAACTTTCAGAAGACTCATTAGTAATTAATGAAATCATTAAGAATGGTTCCCGGTGACTGACACATTCCTGGCAACCACAATCCCCTCTGGTACTTAGTGAAATGTCACTGGCTCCACAGGTTTGATCTGGGGGGTGGAGTGGGTGGGTGGAGGGGGAGGGAATCAGATTACATAAAGTTTCGCAACAGCCATCAGCTAGAACAGAAAGCTGTGACTATGTTCGTCCAAGTTACTCTACTTAGGAAGCAGTGCGGGAGTTTTCTATAAAGCCCTTCATCCCTCCAGTGCTGGTTTTCAGAAATCGTGTTAATATCACGTTTTCCAAGATGGTACCCTGCAGCTCAGCTCCATCAGCCAGGATGTAGGGCTGAAAGTCTCTTTTGTGTTGTTATTGTTTTTTTCCTCTCGTTTTCACACATTTTCTTCTTTCTTGGCATCGCCTAGATTTATTCTCCTCTTCTCCCTTTTAGGAACAGAATTTGGCATAAATAAATGATAACTGAGAAAATGATATAAGCAGCAGAGTAAACACAGGGTTCCTCCAGCCTCCCACTGAGGGTCAGGCGAATCTGTAGCAGTGAATGCTTTACCCACGAGAAGGACGGTGGCACCAACGCCTGCTCTTTAATTTGTGTTTTCGTAAAGAAATCCACAGTCTCCCCTTAATTACTCAACATGGAACGTGAACTCCTCTTTCAAGGCCACGAATGCCCTGAAATTGTTACAATCAAAATGGAGTCCTTTTGCCAGGGCGCCGCCCACGAAATGGAATTGGGTACATTTCATACCCCAGAGCATTTACATGGCATGGAGGTGATATTTAATACAAATGCAAGTATCAGAGGCATCTGCATATGTAATCTGCCTTTTCCAACTCTCAGAATTAAGCAGTTGATCTATAGGATACAAAGGGCTCATCCTTCTCTCAAAGAGAATATTTTATGACCAGGCAGTTTAAAAGGCTCTGACATAAACAACTGTTTGTAGTGTGTGCTCTCTCTCGCTCTCATCTTCAAAAGGCAAAAAGTGTGTGTAAGGACCTGGTGTTTGAGACAAAGCATTTTAGCAAAATCACTTGCATTGCTTTCTTTTTCCTTTGAGGATGACTGAACCTTTGATAGGTGCTCAAGAGACTTCTTATAATTTAGTTGATTTCTCCTTATTTTTTTAAGGGGGGCAGAGGGATAGCGTAAAGGCACAGAGCTGAAGCTCGCTTTCTCTTGGAAGTGAAAATCTTCCGGCTTAAATCATAAAAGTATTATTTACGGTTTTTACACCATGACTGAACAAGCCAGATTTTTTTCTGGGACAGGGTCAATCTTAAAGGCACAAGCTAAGTTTAATTCTATCCCCGTGCCTCTGTAAGAATTTCATCTAGACAAATGGATGAAGTGGAAAACAAATATTTTGCTACATCCATGTCCTCATTTTTGATTCCTAGCATATAGCCACTCTCTTTCTAGCCATGCTGATAGTAAGACATGATGGAAATGACTTTTTTTTTTCTTTTTTTGGTGCGGTATCCATCTCCTAAATAAAATGTGCATCCCACATCCTCTCATTTCCTTCAAACGCTTGAGGGAGAAAGAAGACATCAGATGAGGAGCTGCCTCATTTTCCAGTGAGAAGAGGGAGACTGAGAGCTTGGGAATGGCTACAGCCAGCCCAGTGTTTAGTCCTGAATTTTTACCTGCTGGAATCCAGGATGGGCCCCCTCCTTGCCCTTCCAGCTGGATGAATGGGGTCACAAAGGAATGATGAAGCCAGGAGGCTCAGAGGCACATTCTAGGGTTTTGAATTGGGTTTTATTAGTCAGCCCACTTATCGAGTGCTAGATTCTGTCAGTGGAATTATAAAGATATACATGATGCGAGCTCTGTCCTTACAGAGCTTGCAATGTATTCAGGGACGGATTCAGGGAATCCAGGCATATTCCCATGAGGCAGATGCTCACTGGCCAAGACGGGGAACATGCCACTTACTTCCAAGGATGCAGATGAGGATCAAGATTGCAGTGGTTCCAGGCTACAGGGGATGGACCGGAACCACAGCTTGGACCTAAAGATGTGCGGATCCTGGGGCAGGGGGGAGGGCTCATTCTAACTAATCTGAAATTCGATAGTCTATGAGCTTTCTTCAAAAGACTTTGAAAATTCTTTGTCTCCCTCTTAAGAAATTCAGCTGTCAAATGATGTCCTTTCCACCCGATGAAAAAAATGCATTAAAGATTAAAAAAAAAGGGCATGCCTCAGGCTTGATTCCCTGTTGAGCAAGGAAAAGCCTTTGAGCTGTTTCCACCCCTTGGTGAGTTCCTTCTCTCTCCCTGGCTTTGGCTGATGATGGGAGTCTAAGCAATTCACCGCAGCCAGGTAAGAACCAGCAAAAGTGTGGGTCGGAGCAGAAACAATAGCTTCTATTGCCTGTTTCTCTGGACACCCACCCTCCCGAGAAGCTAGTGAGGAATTCCAGACTTTTGCTGACTTTAAAATCAGCTCTTCTGTGACTGAATAGGGTGAAGAGGGAAATCATCTTCTCAGGCTGGGGGCTTAGGTGGACCACAAGGGAAAGAAGGGATGGCTAAATCCAGGGAAGATGTGTAATCTGTGCCCCTCCATAAGCTAAAATGACCTTCACATGCCCTCCAGGGTGGCCCCAGGAAAAACATCGCTGGATTCCTCCAGCCCTCACCTTGCTCTGCTTCCCAGAGCCTGTGTTACACAGGCAGAAACCCCACCATCCTATTTCTCTTCTGCCCTCAGGAACATTCATCAGCTGGGGGAAAAATAAGGCCAGAAAATTGTTGCTATGGGCTGTGTTTTGTGGAAGTTGAAATGCTGGTGCAAGAATCTGATTGCCTGATAGCTCTCTCTCTCTCTCTGTCTCCATCTCTCTCTCACACCGCCCCCCACCCCATCTCGGCTCTCCCTCTCTCCCACACCCCCACTTTTTCTACTCTCTCCTCCTTCCTCCGCTGCCCTCCCAGGGCTGCCCCCCAACACCGGGGCCGGAGGAGAGCCTTACAGGTTGTCAATGAAACCTGGAATTATTTCCTTTGATGGCTTAGATAATAGTAGGAACCGAAGCAATGAGTGAGGTCGTCTGAAACCAATGCAGTCTTGCCCGGGATCGGGGAGCCAATCGCAGGAGCAGAGGGCGGGGCGTCGGCGCCAGCAGATAATTGCTAAGTGCATCGCTAGCACAGTTGGTCCAAGCCGCCGAAAGGTCTGGTCGCAGAGACAGGAACGCGTAATCCTCAGCGTGCTCCAGCCCGGCAGCATCCTTCCACGGCTCGGCAGGGCAGCGAGCCTCTGGGCACCGGCCCCTCTGCTCCGCGGAAAAGGTACTCCCGCTGCGTGCTGGGGGCGCTGCGCCTGCTCTGACATCCTTGGCGGCTGGCAGTTTCGCCTATTGTAGAGGGGTTGCAGAAAGAAAAGTTTAGGGGAGGAAACGTGACAGAGGTGGGGAACCACCGTCTTGTGCTGGGAGGGAAACCAGCTGACGATTTGGAAAACTTCTGCGCTGTCTGGAACTGGGTTTGTTTACTTAGTCTCTCAATTAGCTGTGCTCAGGTTGGTGGAAAATAGGTCTGGTCTCTGGGCTGGGGTGCCTGCCAGGTTGGGGTGTAGATTCAGGTTTGTTGGGTGAAGGGAGTTGGACCCTGGATGGGCCACTTCCCTGTGGGACCCTGTCGCTGGTGAGGCTGATTCCAGGGAGCGTCAGGGTTTGGTTGGGTTTTCCACCCTAGGGTCTGCCGCCTTGCCTTTACCTTGACCTCTTGTCCCCCAACTCCGGTGACCTTCAGCTTGAGTCCTTCCTCAAACCTCAGTCTTCTTCCTCCCCTGCCTCCCCCTTGCCTGCTCTGTCTCAGCTCACTTAATTTGGTGGAAGGAGCCATTTCCCGGGGGGTGTGGGTGACTGTCCTGCTTGTCCTGATGGGCATCTGCGTGTCACACAACTTGGTGAGGAAACCAACAAAACAGTTTGCAGAGGAAAAGACATCACTCCATGGATTAGGCTCCCGAAAACTCTGGAAGACTATCCAGGCTCGGTGTACCCTGAGATCAAGGGGATGGAGTGAAATGTATCTCCAATGAAGGGTACCCCCTCATCAGGGATGGGCTGTTAGGGGCTAAGCAAGCCCCCGGTAGCTCTGGTGGCAGGGGCACAGGGCTGGCTCGGGTTAGGTGCGCAGGTGCTTCTGTGGCCCAGTGGTGGCTGGAGCCACCAGCCCTGCTGCTTGGGATCCTCTTCATGGAAAAAAGCTGGTGTGGCAGGAGGCTGGTCCAGCTGGGTAGCATCCTTGTTCATTTCTGAACAGTGGGACCACAACAGCCCTGCTTGCTCCAAGTCTCACGTTGGGTCCCCAGAGAAGTCCTTTCCCTACGCTTCTGCCGATGGGAATGTTAGGTAGGTGAGTGTCCTAGGAAGCAAGCTTCCCAGGGGAGAAGGTGATGGGCTCCTCGGTCTTGAACATCCCGCTTTCAGGCCAGCAGCTCCAATTTGAATGCCCTCCAGCACGTCACCAGGTGTGTCCTCTGATCGGCGGGGTCCTCAGAGGCTACCAGTCCGGGACTGATGGTCTACGTCCCTGAGGCCCTGGGGACATCAGGGGCACTTCCTGCCGTGGACTCCTAGCCTGGACCCGGAGCTGGGAAGTTTGATTCCCAGGTCTGGCAGGATGTGGACATTCTAGGAGGGCTCATCCAGGACACCTGGTCCCTAGGACATCCTTCCCGCCGAGGTGTGGAGGGTGACTCCATGAATCACCTTCACTCTTTAATTCTTGTTTGCTATTCACCTCCACGACGGCTGCTTCTCCACCTCCTTTACACAGCTCTTTTGAGTGGGAGCTGTTATTGCCGAAGCTCTACTCACAATGGTTAAAAAAAACCCAGCTGCCTGACTTTTTTATTTATTTTTTTTCTTCTTGGTCGGGATACAGTCAGCTTTCTTCTCTGTACATGTTGCCTCTGACAGTCAACCAAACAAGCTTGCAGCCCCGCAGATGAGCCTGCCTTCATGTTTGAGAGTCTGGAGTGGACTTTTATCGCCTGTTAGGGGCATCTTTGACCAACGATAGGGCAGGCGAACCCCCTCAGATAGCCCAGGAGAGGCGACAGCCAGCCAGCAGGTGGGGGGATTTGGAAAAGGGGCACCTTGGTTTTCACGAAGGCGGTTAGTAACACAGGGACACGCTTTTGTGTTGGAGGGTTGTCTAGAATTGGGGACAGGTGGTGAAATTGTAGGTCCCTTCCGCAGATGCTGATCTGCTAGATGTCTGTCGTGATAGAGGACATTAAAAGTAAAGCTTGGAAACCAGCTCCGAGTGGAGTGGTGACTCATGCGGAGGGAGAAGGGAGGGTGGGGGAGGGAGCTGAGAGAGCTGGAAAGTGCCAGTGGGACAAGCTGGAATTCTTGCTTCCCTCCCTCCCTCTCCTCCGCCTTCCTCTTCCTTGTAGTTCCCCATTTGGAACAAAGATCATTAAAATAACAACTTTGGGCTAAAAAAAGCCTAATGGGAGCTGAAGAAGAATAGATGAGATGCAGGACACCATCATCACAACTTCACCTTGGATGGGACTTAACACCGAGGCCCCAGTCTCCCTGTGATCCAGTTGAGAAAATTTCATCTCTGGCTGGTGTTAGGCTGATCCCTTCCTTATGAAGCCCGGGCGCCTGCTTGTGTCTGAAGGGACTGATGAGTGTTCAGGAAATTAAATCTGTTACTCGTTTGTTTCATCAAATGTGGTAGCTTAAACCTGGAACCTGTACAAGCGCCATGCAGAGATCTCTCCCCAACTGACCAACCAGGTTCTCTCTCGTTTAACCGCTGTGTTGTGCAAAGGTTGCCTCTTTTTGCCTTCACGAGCCGGGGGTGATTTCCCTGGCAGGTAAAAGTGCCTCCTGTACTTTTCTGCGCTTCTTCCCTTTTATCATTTTCATCATAAACACATCAGTAAATCATCTCTTTGCTAACCTGCTTTGATCTTGTCATTTTGTGCCGAGGTTGCTGCTAATGAAAACTATCCCCTGAAATAGGATTGAAGACATACTGCCTTTTTTTTTTTTTTAAATCAGAGATGAGCCTTTTTAGTCTTCTATTTTAAAATTTAATTTTATGGTTTGGGGAAATTGAATAAGCACGTCTATCGCGTTATGTGTTTTTGTAAATGCTGCTGACCTGTCTTCTTCTCTGGTGGATGTGTGAACTCCTGGTTGTCCTGGAGGTGTGTGTCTGGAGGTCAGAAATTGTCTCTGAAAGGTAGAGAGGTTGGCGTGTGACACTTCTGTTTATTCAAGACAGGGTGAAGGCTGTTTGGAAATCTCAGCTCTGAGAAGCATTCACGCTACTCTGTTCTTCCCTCCCGTCCTTCTTCACTTAGGAAAATTTCCTAGGCAAAATTAAAATTGTTAAATAGTTCACCTTGGACTTCCCCTGTGGCTCAGTGGCTTAAGGATCCGGCATCGTCACTGCTATGGCTCGGGTTTGATCCCTGGGCCTGGGAACTTCCTCATGCCACAGGCATGGTCCCCCATAAAACAAACAAACAAAAAACAGAGACCTTTGAGACAGCTTGGGGAGTGGGGGCAGTGCATTGAGGGTGTGGGAGGGAAATGCTGTAACATTTCATTGTGATGATTGTTGTACACCTATAAATGTAATAAAATTCATTAAGAGATTAAAAAAAACAAACAAACAGAGACCTTTGGATTAAGTTAAGCATCTGGCATCATCACTGCTATGGCTCAGGTCACTGCTGGGGCGTGGGTTCGATCCCTGGCCCGGGGAAATTTCATAAGTCAGAGGGCACAAAAAAAATAGTTCGCCTGGCTTCCTTTTCCATATGCTTACCTGGCCCCTTCCTCCCACCCCACTTGCGTGCTGTTTCACACCAAAGCAGGAACCTAAACAATCTTTCTTAATCCCCATAGATGCCTCTCTTTTCTTGCTTCCCTTCTGGTTCCTCCTTGCTGTCACTTAAAGGCACCCTGGAGGCTGAGATTTAATATTAGTCACCTTGCTTCCTTTCCTTCTGAAACAGGGAACGCAGGAGAGTCAGGAATTTGGGGATTTGCATGGGGTCGGCACTGGGGGAGCACTGTGTCCACTTTCAGACCTCACTGGGCACCCGAGGTGGTACAGCTGCCCTGCATGAGGAATTCCCTCCAGGCTCAGTCCCCACCCTTGGCTGTGCTGGGCCCACACGCCCTCCGCCTCCAGGGGCCGGACTGACCTTGGAAAACCTCAAGCAGTGCTGTTTGTGCATGTGTGTCAGTCTCCCATTCTTTGTGTTCTGTTCTCTTCTCACCTCTGAATCCATCAAGAGCTAGTTGACTTATTCATACTAAAATGTGAACAGTTAACCAGGTTGCTGTTTTTTTCTGAGCTGTCTGAGTGCGGAATGTGATTCAAAGCTGTGGCGAGTGGAGTTTCAGCTGTCTGCTAACAGGAACGGGGAGACTGCGTTTGGAACAGGAGTGTCTGTGCCACTGGGGCTGTGGGCTTTTCTATCAAGGCTCGCGTCTGCTCTTACGTCCAGGACCTACTGCAGTTGCTCAGGGCGTTGCGCTGGTAGCATTTAGGGTCCAGCAGCTGGAGCTTGATCCCTCAGATTTGACCTTGGGCATTGCATCTACTTGCCTTTCCTGACCTTCAGGAAAAGCCCGGGGTTTGGACTGTGTGGTGATCCATCCCTTTTCTGCTCTGACCTCCTTTCTGGACTTTGCCACCTGAATCCTACCTCCAGCTGGGGACATCACAGCCCCGGGAGGACTTGGGTTGCAGTGCTGCTCAGATGTGGCCCCAGTGCCCAGTGATGCTTCCAGACCCAGAATTCCCCGAAGGCAGGTCAGCCGGCACGGTGGATGTTAACACCAGACGGAAAACAGGCTGAGGGGTGATGTAATAACTGATTTTGGTTTAGGAGGGGATGGTATATGGAGGCTGGCGACCAGCTGTTCTCCATCTCCAGTCAGGATTGAACGAGAGAAAATAGACAGAAATTGCAGCAGATGGACTTAGATTAGGTATAAGGAAGAATTTTCCATCAGCAAGAGTTGTTAAAAAGGGAAGGTTTGGAGCCTCCGTGATGGTCTTTGGGAAACGGATGCGCCAGAGATACAGCTGGAGGGAGAGGTTGGGGGGCAACGGGGAGGCGAAAGGCAGGGACCATCCAGTGTAGGGATCCCGGCCTCTTCCTGCCAACGTCCTTTGCTATTTCCCTGAAACCTCCCCTCTTTTCCATCCGAGGGACAGACGAGGTCGACAACCGCTGTCCACCTGCTGCCTGAGGGGTGGATCCCTTCTGTGGCTGGAGGACCTTTCTCCTCAAGCCGCACCTTTCATCCCCAGACCTGGAGAATGAGGCTCAGAGAAGTGACAAGCCTTGGTGTCATCACACAGGGACCCGATGGCCAAGCCGGGGCCAGAGGCAAGGTCCTCCAACCCTAGCCAGTGTTATTTGCTTTGTAGTTTTTTTTTTTTTTCCTTGTTTCCAAACTGAAGGAACTGTTTCCTTTTCCTGGGTTCTGTCTGTCTAAGCAACAGAGACAGGAAGCCCCAGAGGTGAGAAGTGTTTACTGAGTGCCTGTTACCGACACCCCTCATGCAACCAACTCCGGCTCCTCTGATTTAAGTGGTCGATGCTCTGGTCCCAGTTGCCGGACCAGAAGGGGCTTCTGCAGGGTCAGGGTCAGTGGAATGCACGCCAGACACGGGGGCAGAAAGGAGGGGACAGGGGACAACTGTGGGGACTGGTTAGAGAGATAGGAAGAAAAGAAAAGATTATTTAATCTGCATCTTACCAAGGCAAGCGCCTTTAGTTGTCTAGTTCCAAGTCCTCATGGGACAAATGAAATAAAAGAGCTCCACAGCTCCCATGGGACCTGGAGAAGACAGGTGGCCTGTTCCCTTTACACAACTAAACAGAATTTTGAATTTCAGCTGGATTTTCATTTCTGAGAGATGCCTCTACAGCGTGGGCATCTACCTTCTTTCCCAGCCAGACTTGATTCATTTCTGGGCAGAGCTACCTCCTGGGTGCTCGGGTACCTGGGAGGCTGCCTCCAGCCCGAGGCTGGCTCCCTGGGGCCCCGGGTGAGAGCGAAGGGCTGTGGTCCAACTGGAGGCCTGGGGATGAAAGCAGAGCTGGCACTCTGGAGAGCGAGGCAGAGGCTGGGGACAGCTTTGCCTTCTGGTGGTTTGAGTCTCGTAGGCAGCAGAATGAAGTGGTGAAATGAGCAGCACCAAATAAATACATAATTAGGGAGCATGTGTGGAGTTACTGAGAAAAAGGGAGAGAGTGCAGAGGTTTGTGTAGGGATCGCTAGGGGGCAGTGGCGAGTGCCTGGCAGGGCTGGTGTGTCTCTGGGCTGACCCTGATGGAGACTTTGAGGGCACCGAGGCAGGCCCCTGGGGGTCTGCCAGAAACCAGGAGGGTCTTCAGTGGGATCCTGCCTGGAAGGACCATCGACCCCAGAGGCAGCCAAGCAGGATGTCTGTCCAGGGAACAACCAGGACGGAAGGTACAGAGTTGCCCAAGGGAGAGAGAACACTGTGGGTGCTAGGGTCTAAGGCTGGACGTGGGATAGGCTTGAAGGATGGAGAGAGCTTGGGAAGATGAGAAAGAGAGAGGAGGGGTGGGCAGCACGAGGAAGGATGGGAAACCCATGGGTTACAGAGACTGTCCACACTTCTGTCCTCAATTTTGGTGCCACCCACTGCATGAGATGCACATAGTGCTGTAGGCATCACAGTGCTGTCGCCTGGATGCAGGCTGCCCTGGGTACCCTCACTTGGCAACATCAGAGAGGGGACCACCCAAGGGCGGTTTGAGAAATAAGCAGGTGGCTGGGGGAGGGGAGGAGGGAGGGCAGCCAGATTTCAAGACCCAGAAGCATGAGACAGTGTGCCCTGGAACACCAGGGGTACCACTTGGTGTGGCTCCATCTGAATACCCGAGGTAAGTTTTGGGGGCATGGGAGGAGGAGATATGAGTGCTCCTAAGTGGAGAGGGACCAGCTGGCCAAACTGAGGGGCGGAAGGGTTTTAGGCAGGAAGAAAGATCATCCATCACCTTTGCATTTAGGGGAAATGAGATGGGGAAAAGGGGAGTGGAGGTGAGGTTTGGGAGGGGCAAGCCTGGGATGGAGAGGTGGGTTCTGAAGCCCTTGATTGTGGTCCAGGTGGGAAAGGCTTGAAGGCTCGGAAGGAGTCTAAGGAGACGGGGGCCGGCATCAAAGCAGAGTGCTCTGGCATCAGGAGTTCGCTAGATCAGGCAAAAATCCCCAGAAAGGCGGCTGACAGGTGAGAGGAAAGGTCGGACTGTTAGATGAAAGAGGGGTGCCTGCCACTGAAGACAGGATGAGAACGAATGTGTTTAAACATCAGGAAAAGGATACAAGCTAGACATTAGCATTGAGGCTCTAATGGAGACGATTTTTTTTTTTTTTTGCCTTTTTGCTTTTTCTAGGGCCACTCCTGCAGCATATGGAGGTTCCCAGGCTACGGGTCTAATTGGAGCTGTAGCCACCGCAGGTCTACACCAGAACCACAGCAATGTGGGATTTGAACCGCGTCTGCGACCTACACCGCAGCTCACGGCAATGCCGGATCCTTAACCCACTGAGAAGGGCCAGGGATCAAACCTGCAACCTCATGGTTCCTAGTCAGATTCGTTAACCACTGAGCCACGATGGGAACTCCCTGGAGACGATTGTTAAACACGGGGGCAAAGTCATCAAAGGTGGCTATAGACTAATTCTCTCCTTCATAGAAATGTTAACAAATCAGTCTGTCCCTTGATGGAAAAGTGGGCAAAGGATGTGAAGTGGTAGTTTAAACATAGAGGAAGAAACACAAATGTCCAGAAAAACATGCAGAGGTGTCCAGCCTCACTCATTATTAAAATCTGAAATTAAAGCCAAGATGCCATTACCCACCTACCAGAGAGAAAAAGGAAGGTGAGCATCGGGGCTGTTCAGAGTGGGAAATGGGAGCTCCCGTTGTGGCTCAGTGGCTTAAGAACCCAACATGGTGTCCGTGATGATGCCAGTTTGACCTGTGGCCTCACTTAGTGGGTTAAGGCTATGGTGTTGTCGAAAGCTGTGGCTCAGATCTGGTGTTGCTGTGACTGTGGTGCAGGCTGGCAGCTACAGCTTCGATTCAACCCCTAGCCTAGGAAATTCCAAATGCTGTGGGTGCGGCCCTAAAAAGAAAAAAGAAAAAGAAAAAAAAAAGGAAAAAGAAAAGAAAAGAAAAACAAACAAACAAAAGAATGGGAAATGGACATTTTCAAACTTAGCTGGCAGGGAAATAATTTGCAAACAAAAGACACGTGTCTCTAAGATGTACCCTTTGAACCAGTTAGCAATTCTTCTTCTAGGAATTTATCCTAAGGAAATTGTCAGAGCTGCGCCAAACAGTTCTAATCAAGAATATTCCTTTCAGCATTATTCATTATAACACAACATTGTGTGGGGGGATTAGTTAAATCTAATATGGTGCATCCATAAAATGAGAATCAAGGGAGCTGGTAAAATGACATTGTGATATTTAAGGACACGGGTAAATGCCACTATATATATTAAGTACATAAAGGTTTAAAAGTAGATAGAATATAAATGTTATTTTGTAAAAAAAAAATGGTGTATATAGTCATGAGAAAATAGAATGGAATACAAATATATCAAAGTGATAATGGTGGTTCTTTCTGGGTTTTAGGAAACATTTGATTTTTTATTTTGTTCAGCTTGTGTTTATTTCCCAAATAAACACATTTTTTTTCCAAATAAATACATTTCCTACAGGAACTGTGCTATTTTACAAATCAGAAAAACACATGCTCTTTAAGCCACGTCCTCTAACCACGAATGTTTGAGCAGTGACTATATGTACGTAGCCGTGGGTCAGATCCTGGGTTCTCACTAAAGAGCGTCCATCGCCCTTGGCAAGATCAGGTCAGCGTGCCCAGGCAATGCAGCCTATGCACCCCACATCCATCCTGGCTAAGGGTGGAGGGGGCGAGATCTCGCACTGGGTGTGGTGACACTGGGCTGTGGCATCCTGCTCCATTGTCTCCACCTCACCCCCAGGCCCTGTCTACAGTGGTCAGACCCATCTTAGCATTTCAGGTGGTGTGTGGACGGGCATCACATCCCTCTGCTGATTTGACAAGTTGACAAGTTGAGGCTCAGAGAGGCTGAGACTCGGCCAGGATCACGGAGCCAGTGAGTGCCAGAGCTAGGCCCCTGGGAACATGGATGCTGGGGCTGGTCCAGATGGGCAGTTTTGTTAGGCTTCTGGTGCTGTGGCATTGGCTGGGCTGGCAGATTTTCACCAGGGCGGTGTGATCCCCCCTCCCCTCCTTTCCAGAAGCAATGCCTTTGGCTTTATTCCCACACTCATTAAGACCAAGTGGCTGCACTGACAGTGAACGCTCTTAGAGAAGGGGCTTCAGGTGCTGAAAGCTCTCCAGAGGCCACCTCCCTCTTCTGCCTCCTGTGATCTCATTTGTCGCTGCTTTTCCGGAATGTCTTGGCTTCCCGCTGTGTTTTCCCTTGTTGCAATGAGGGGCAGCCGGAGTCTGCTCCCGCACCCGCTGGAAGTCACAGCTGGCTGGCTCCGTGATGTGTGCCCGGGCCACGTGGGGTGTCGGGGGTGTCCCTCAGCGGGGCAGGTGGTGGCTCTGATGGGCATGTCCTTCAGGCTTTCGTGGGTGGGCTTAATTGGAAAAGTGGCTCTGCTTGCCTGAAGGTCCAGCAGGGTGAGGAGGGGGGCAGGCTGAGTGGCTGATTTGCTGCTCTATTTATTTTAATAGTAACACACGGGTCTGGAGTTCCCGTGGTGGCTCAGTGGTTAATGAATCCGACTAGGAACGATGAGGATTCGGGTTCGATCCCTGGCCTTGCTCAGTGGCTTAAGGATCCAGCATTGCCTTGAGCTGTGTATGTTGCAGACGCGGCTTGGACCCTGCGTTGCTGTGGCTCTGGCATAGGCCAGTAGCTACAGCTCCAATTCGACCCCTAGCCTGGGAACCTCTGTATGCTGCAGGAGCGGCCCTAGAAAAGACAAAAAGACAAAAAAAAAAAAAGTAATGCACGGGTGTATGGTGTTCTGTGTCCCCAAGCCTCAGAGGCAGGTGGGGAAGGTGTCCTTACCCCCGCTTTGCAGAGGAAGAAACTGATGCTTGAAAAGGCAAAGCCAGACTCCTTGGGTTGGGCAGGCAGCAGGGCCAGTATGGAAAGAGCCGGGTTTTCTGCCTACCAGTAAAAACTGCCCAACTGACCTTGTGACCATCAGGCTTTTGCCTTCCTGGGCCACGGAGGGGTGGGCAGGGTGCCTTGGGTCCCTGGCGGACACTGGAGGACTTAACCACAGCATAGGTGAGATGACTTCTGGTCCCAGGTGTATTCATCTGAGTCCTAAATTGAGGCCCGGGGTAGGTGCTGAGAAAGTGGGTGTCAGTGGGGGTGCAAGTGGCCACAGAAGGCTCAGGAGGCAGATGGTCCTGAGCCCTGAAAGGTGAGGGCCATCCACATGGAAGAAAGAGGGCATTCTTGGTGTGAGCGGTGGTCTGGAGCCCAGAGCCAGTGTGGCAGTCGGGCTGCTGAGAAGCCTGGAGTCCCAGGCTTTGCTGGGTTCTCAGAAAGCCCTCTGTTGAACAAGCGGGAGCCAAGGGGATGAGCTTTAGCTTGTTCAGCCAGAGGGAGGGCAGGGAAGGATGGAGGGAGGGGAAATGGGTCGGAGGCTCTCCTGTGGAATGGTACCCTCGTGCCATCTCTCTGGGCTTTAGTTCTTGCCGATAGGAGGCAAGGATAGGGTGAGGTTCCAGGAGGAGAGAGAGTTAAGTTGGTTCCCATTCTAGGTTCCGCCAGCCCTCCCTGCCTGCCCAGAATTCGGGGTTTTCAGCATGTGGGGAGAGGAAGGAAAAGTTATGAGACAAAAAGACAAAGACCAAAGAAACAGGAGCAGATGGGGAATAGGTGGAAACTCAGGGCGGATGTTTGGCAACGAGGGATCAACTAAGAGCACATCGAAAGCCATAAGCACGACCTCTTTTTTTTTTTTTTTTTGTCTTTTTGCCTTTTCTGGGGCCACTCTAGCGGCATATGGAGGTTCCCAGGCTAGGGGTCCAATCGGAGCCACAGCCACTGGCCTGTGCCACAGCCACAGCAACAAAGGATCCGAGCTGTGTCTGGGACCTACACCACAGTTCACGGCAATGCTGGATCCTTAACCCACTGAGCAAGGGCAGGGATCGAACCCGAAACCTCATGGTTCCTAGTCAGATTTGTTAACCACTGTGCCACAATGGGAACTCCAGCACAACCTCTTTTTACAGTGTAGCCTTTTAGGTGCGATAGGAGCAAATAAGAAAATAAAAAGAGTCTGAGGTGGAAACAGACTTGTGGGTTGTCAAGGGGGAGGAGGGAGGGTGTGGGATGGACAGGGAGTTTGGGGCTAGTAGATGTAAACTATTCCATTGAGAATGGAGAAGCAATGCGGTCCTACTTGTACAGCACAGGGAACTATATCCAGTCACTTGGGATAGAACATGATGCAAGATCATATGAGAAAAAGAATGTATATATGTGTGACTGGGTCATTTTGCTATACAGCGGAATTTGACAGAACATTGTCAATCAACTATAATTAAAAAAAAAAAGAAAGAAAGAAAAGAAAAAGAGTCCAAGACCACCCTTTATAGTCATCCCTCTGTCTCAGCAGGGGATGGATTTTACGATCCCCTGACTCAGGACACCAAACTCCAGGGACACTCAAATCCCTTAAAATTTCCCTTCCCCACCCCATAACCACGGTGAGGAAACCCACAGACAGGGAGGGCTGATTGTATTTTCAATTTTTTCTTTGGCCACCCCTGGGGAATGTGGACGTTCCTGGGCCAGGGATCGAACCTACGCCACCTTGTCACCTGCACCATAGCTGTGGCAACAGCAGATCCTTAACCTGCTGTGCCACAGAGCAACTTCAAAGAGCAACTTCCATATTTTCAATTTTTTTTTCCCTTTATAGGCCACACCCGTATCATATGGAGGTTCCCAGGCTAGGGGTCAAATGGGAGCTACAGCTGTTGGCCCACACCACAGCCACAGCAATGCCAGATCCGAGCCACGTCTTTGAGGGTCCTTAACCCCCTGAGCAAGGCCAGGGATCAAACCCACCACCTCATGGTTCCTAGTTGGATTTGTTTCCGCTGCACCCTGATGGGAACTCCCGTATTTTCAAATTCTAAAACATTTGGTCCTTAACCTCCTTTTACAGAGAGGAAACTGGTGCTTGGCCTGGCTAAGGCCCGCAAACTAATTGTGCTGGTGAGCTGTGGATTCCAAGCCTGGTGCCTTGTCTGCTGTGACTCCCCATCCTGCTCACCCCTCTGGGGCCCAACAGGTGATCTGCTGGGGAGAGAGAAGAGGCAGTGTTGGTTCCATGTGCCTCCAGAGCAGCCCCTTCCGCTTTCTGCCCCCTCTTGGATTCTGGGAGGCTCTGCAGAGGAATGTGTGGAGCAGCTGGGGGCTGGTCCCCCTGTCCCTGGGGACTGGCTTGCTTCAGTCTGTTCCCTGCGATGGATTCAGGGAGAGATGCTGCTGGCTCAGGGCTGCACCAGCTCTGTGCTGTGATCCTTTCTGACTTCTCCACGATGGAAGCCACGTGCTCCTCTTCCCCACCCTGCTTCCTTAAGAAGTGACAGGAGCTTCTGAAATTTTATGCATCCACTTGTTCATTGCTCAGATATTGAGAACTGATAAGCACAGCTCTCCATGTTGAGAAGACAGAAGTGGACAAAGCCCATACAGGCCTCGTTCTGTTAGAGCTTCTATTCTAGTCGGGGGGACGGAGGGTGAACAAATGAGTTAGGTACTTAGGAAGGCCAATCAGTGCAATAGGGAAAGTGAAGCAGAACGTGGGGCTCTGGGGGTGAGGGCGGCGGTTGGTGATGGTGGGGTGGAGTGGGGAGGGGTAATAAAGTGACACTGGAGCTGAGAGGAGGACTGTCCACCCTTGTGGATGGTTGGAGGAGAGCTGTCCACCAGAAGGGGTTCTGAAACTGGAGACCCTTGAGGTTTCGGGGTAGCCCTGAGGCTAGGGTGCCTTCCTCAAACCACTGGGAGGTTCTGAGCAGAGGACTGATGTCATCTAGGATGGAAACAATCACTCTGGCTGCCATGTGTGTGTTGAGAGCTCTGCTGGAGGGCTGCCTGGAGGCAGTGATCCTGGCAAGAGAGGGGGTGCCTTGGATTAGGATGGGAGCAGTGGAGGGTTAAGTGGTCACAGTTGGAACATATTTTGGAGGTGGAACGGCTAGGATTTGCTGGTGTGCGCAAGGTGGGGTTTGAGAGATAAAAGAGGTTTGAGAGTGACTTCCAAGGCTTCTGGCACAAGATGGAAAGGATTGGGGGAGGGGGAAGTGGGGGTTTTATTTGGGGAGCTCCCAGGCATCTCAATGACGTGTGCAGCATTCAGCAGGGTGATGGGTCTGGAGTTCAGAGACGCGAGCTCTGCTGGAGAAATATCTTGGGAGTTGTCAGTGCCCTGAT
Organism: Phacochoerus africanus; assembly: GCF_016906955.1. Classification (NCBI taxonomy): domain Eukaryota; kingdom Metazoa; phylum Chordata; class Mammalia; order Artiodactyla; family Suidae; genus Phacochoerus; species Phacochoerus africanus. The sequence goes on from NC_062546.1 coordinate 53,504,196, forward strand.
AATATTGAAAGTGTGTATGCACTGGGAAATTACTCAGTATCCTGTGATGACCTATATGGGGATGGATACGTGAATGTGTGTACCGGAATCACTTTGCTGTGCAGCAGAGAGTAATACAACTTCGTAAATCAACACAACTTTGTACATCAATTACATTTCACTAAAATAAAAAAATAGCAAAAAAAAAAAAAAGTATTGAACCAGATAGGACCATCTGGAGAGTGACCATGGATAGACTGGGTTCTAGAAACTCCTGTGTTTGGGAGTCTGGGGTAGGAATTGGCCAACTTTTTCTTCCTTTCTCTCCTCTTTCCTTCCTCCCTCCCTCTCTCCTTTCCTCCCTCCCTCTCTCCTTTCCTCCCTCCTTTCTTCCTCCCTCCCTCCCTTCTTCCCTCCTTTCCTTTCCTCCCTCCCTTCTTTCCTTCCTTCCTTCCTTTAAGATAGAAATTTTATTTTAATTTGGCCTCATGCACGGCTTGTGGAAGTTCTGGGACCAGGAATCGAACCCACATGACTGGAGCTGCTGCAGTGACAAGGCTGGGATCTTTAACCCACTGCGTGACAAGAGAATTCCTGACCAACTTTTTCTTAAAGGGCCAGACAGTAAATATTTTAGATTTTGCTGCAGTGACTCAGCTCTGCCCTCTTCCTGGCTTCCTGGTGACAATGGCCAACCAGGTGTGGTTGTGTTCAATAAAACTTTATTTATAACAACATGCTTGAGGGCCATATTTGCTGACCTTGGATCTAGGCTGTGAAATTGAACCTGCAGAGGAGACTTAGAGCAGCTCAGGAGAGAAGAGGGGGGTCCCCCCAGGGGAGAATGTCAAAGCCTAAGGGGAGTGTTTTCAGGAAGGGAGAATTGAAGCTAGTGACACGGAGGCCAGCAGGGAGCTCAGAGGCCACTTTGGATCCTGTGACAGAGAAAGGGAGGGACCTGGGCCCTTGGTGTGGGGAGAGAAAGACGTCCTTTGAGCCCAGAGGGAGAGGACGGGAGACGATGACAGAGTGAGGTTTGAGTCTCTAAATCAAAATTTAAAGGTTTCAAAAAAAAAAAAAAATTTAAAGGTTTCTGCCGAGGCCATCACCATAAAAGGGGCCCTGTAAATTCTCAAGAGTCTTGACAGAATTAATAAGGCCGAGATGAGGGTGTAGATTGAGAGTCCTCAGAAATCAGCCTCAGAGTCCTATAGGCCTGGAGCTGTCTGTCCAGATGGCTCTGGGATGATTGCACTTTCTTAAAATTGAGATATAATTGACTTATAAAATTATAAGTTTCAGGCATACCGCCTAATAAGTCACTCATTCTATGTATTGTGAAATAAGTCTAGATAACAAACATCCGTCACCACTCATAATTACCTTTTTTTTTTGACAATTATATTTTGAAGAAATGGAATAGCTTGCCTGGAATTATGACAGTTGTGTAGGGTCTGAAAGGCCATTGGCCAGAGGTGAGGAAGAACTGGGGGACCCTCACTGTGCTCCCCCCAAAGGTTTTTTGGGAGACTTCTGACTTTTGTTGTTTTTTCCTTTCATTTTTTTGTCTTTTTAGGGCTGCACCCTCGGCATATGGAAGTTCCCAGGCTAAGGGTCGAAGTGGAGCTGCAGCTGCCAGCCCACATCACAGCCACAGCCACGCTAGACCCTTCTGGCGACCCACTGAGCGAAGCCAGGGATTGAACCCGCATCCTCATGGATACTAGTTGGGTTCATTACCACTGAGCCACAATGGGAATCCCTGTTTTTCTGTTTTTTTTTTTTTTTTAAACATCTTACTATGAGGCAGGAGGGAGGAGGAAATGATAGGAAGATTCTTCTCTCTAATTTTTACCTTAAGACGATGTCCTGGGGAGCGAAGGCACCTGACCCAGGTCACGTGATCTGGCCTGGAGTGGGGGTCGAAGTGGGTTTAGGAAAGGCGGCCTCCAAGAGAGGGATTCCAGCCTTCCCTGTAGTTTGGGAAGAGGGAACTGCTGATATAAACAATGAAGACATGAGTTCCCTGGTGGCCTGGTGGTTAAGGACTTGACGTAGTCACTGCCGTGGCTTGGGTTTGATCTCTGGCCTGGGAACTCCTGCATGCTGAGGTGTGGCCAAAAAAAGAAAAAAGAAATAGACCATGAAGACATAGAACAGCTCCTTTTTAGGTCCACAGTGAAAGAGACAGGAATCCAGAGCAGGGAAGTGAGATTATATGGAAGGATGGTGACCTGGGGCTTTGGCACAAAGAAGAGTCCAAGATTGAAACCCGGCAGAAAAGCCAGGTGGCCACCTTGACCCAGGTTGTGCTGTGGGGACCCAGCACAAGAGCGAGGGGGACACCTGATCGAGGTGGGGGATTCCTTCAGAAAGTGTCCTCAGACACCATCTGTGCAGTCAGGAAGGAGGGGTGGCTTCAGACAAGACTGGCCCTGAGCCTGCCAGTTTCTCTGAGAGGGGACTTTAATTGCATGGCAGAGGGTCCAACACATTGTGCTCACTAAGGCGATGAGGTCCTTTGTGGGAGCAAAAAAAGCAATAAGGAGTTTGTGGTTCAGGGCTGATCAAGGAAGAGCCATCACTCATCTTTTCTCCAAATCTTATTCCCAGAGGTCGATTTGAGATAAAACAGAGGGGATGGAAGCCCAGAGGTGGAGGGACCTTGACCTTATCTAACCCAAGGCAACTCCGCAGACCTGGCTCAGATGGTCCATGTGGCTGATCAAACCTTGGTTTCCCCAGCTTAGCATGACCTTCTGATACCCACCTTGGAGGTTTGTTACAGGGATTAAGTGTTAGAGTGTCCAGCATGGTGCTTATAATATAGCGAGGGCCCGAGGGAAAGTAATGTGAGGTGATGATGGTGTGGGGCAGAGGGGAGTGGGTGTCGGGGGCGGGGTGGGGGTGGGTGGCTTCTAAGGATGGACCAGGGTATGGACCAGGGCAGGGGGATGGGTTCAGAAGAAGCCAGGTGGTGCATTCTGGGTGGTTCTGCTGCCGATCCCAGAGGGGTGAGTAAAAAGATCGAAAACCCCAAGTTTCAGAGATCAATCCCTTTTCTTCCAAACATTGCCAGTCAAGGTACCCCAGAGGAACAGCGTAGCATTGCCAAATCGTGCAGTGCCTTCAAAAAATAATCCTGGGCAGAGAACTCTGAAAAGCTGCAAGAACCATAATATTGAGAGAGAGATCTGAGGCAACCAGAAAGCCCCGCAATGCTTAGAACAGCAGGAGCATAGATTTCTCATACTAATCAAGTGATTTGTGGGAAAATCCTATCCATCTCTCTAACCTGAGCTGAATCAAGCAAATGATCGCTGTGAGTTGCAGAGTGAGCTCTGAGGCAGGCACAAGGCTGGTTTATGATCCTGCAGAACTTTTCTGCGGCATGAATTCCTGGGTGAGCAGGTGACTTCGAAGGAAAGAAACTCCCCCATCCCAGCCAGCCTTCCTTCTAGCCTGTGGTGCAGGGCTCTCTGTTAGGTTGGAAGAGTGCTCTCAAACCCAACAGAGAGCTCTACACCAGAGGGCACCAGCAGAGGGCAAGACCTCAACTGCTCAGGGCAGTTGATCCTTCTTTGACTGTAAAAGGATAGTTCCCTTTCTAAGTTAAGTTCAATTCCAGGGCGGGTGAAGACAGTTTAAACTCTTTTCAATGTAGAGGGGAGACGCTGTGTCATTCTTGACTTGTTTGGATTGGGCTCAGGCAGGGAGGAGTTGGGGGAGATGTGTGAATCTTGGTACCCGTGTGGAGTGTCAAGACGCCCACAGTGCTGAGGGCTGTTTCTTTTTTTCTACACAGAAGAAGGAATTTACTACAGTTCAGAGCAAATGAAATACAGTGGCTAAAAACCCATGGAGAAATATTTGACTCCATAGAAGAAAAATCTGGTGGATGTGCAATCCCTGATGTGGCTCAGCGGATTCAACGCCTAACACAGTGTCTGTGAATATGTGGGTTCGATCCTATTTCAGTGGGTTAAGTATTGGATGTTGCTATGGCTGTGGCATGGGCTGGCAGCTGCAGCTCTGATTCTACCCCTAGCCTGGGAACATCCATAGGCTGCAGGTACAGTGTAAAAAGAAAAAAAAAAAAAGTAAGGTAAATGGGCTGTGGGCTTTGATTCTGGCTCTGAAAGTTAGCTGTTTGACTTTGTGCAAGTCACTTAACTGGGCCTCAAGTATCTCCCTCTGTAGAGTGAGGATGAAACAGTCCACCTTCTGGGGATGTGGTGTAGCGGTTAGTGAGCTGTTCAAGTCAAACCCTCACCACGGATAACAGTACCAATAATAACAATAATAAAAATGCTAATTAAAATGGAAATGAGATGCCATTTTTCCAGCTCTTAAATTACTGAAGGTTGAAAATGACATTGCTCAGAGATATGGTAGATTGGTGTAATATTCTGTTAATAGAACTATAATTGATACAATCTTTCTGGAAGCATGACTGGGGGGGCTTTTTGTGCTTTTGACTGACTTCTAGGATTCTATCCCAAGGAAATATTCAGAAATGTGAGAAGATACGTGTTGTGCACACAATTGTTCACTGTGGGGCTATTTATCGTATGAAAAAACTAGACTCGACTTTCCCCAGTAGTAGTGAGCTGCTTAAGTTAATGATGGTACGTCCATACAATGGAATAGTAGGCAGCCATATAAAATATTTGAATGCGGAGTTCCCGTCGTGGCTTGACTAGCATCCATGAGGATGCAGGTTCCACCTCTGGCCTCGCTCAGTGGGTTGAGGATCCTGTGTTGCTGTGACTGTGGTGTAGGCTGGTGGCTACAGCTCTAATTCGATTCCTAACCTGGGAACCTCCATATGCCTTGAGTGCAGCCCTAAAAAAAAAAAAGATAAACTATTTGAAGAATGCTAATGAGACAATGCTCCTGAAGCTGTATGTTAAACATATCTTCTAAACTGGCTAATGAAATATGTGTATGTACGTATGTGTGTGTATATGTATATATATATGTACACACATATACATAGCTACACATAGGTGTATATATATATATACACATGCACACACACAGACATGTATAGATATACATACATGCATGTATATACCTTTTGCATACATATGTGTAATACACACAATATACATTGTGCATGTACGTATATGTGTACACAGATGTGTATATATATCTACATGTATCCACATATATATATATATATATATATATATATATATATATATATATATACATGAATGAAATACACCCAAATGCTAACAGAAATTTTTTTCTGGATGGTCAGAGTATGACGGTGAGTTTTATTTTCTTTTTTTTTATGGTTTCCAAGTATCTTATAATGAGGCTTTATTAACTTTTAATAAAAAAAATATATAATAGTATATTATATGAGATCTAATATATTATATAATCACATTATACAAAATATAATATATAATTATATAAGATTATTATTATAAAAACAATAAAAGTTACAGATAGAACATGAGATCCAGTAACCTGAGTGGACCAGGTTCTTGTGCTGTTTTGGAAGCATTTCTGTGTGGGTCGGGCCTGGCGTGGGTTCCCCAGAGGCTTGTGCGGAGGCTTTGTGTGGATCTTCCTCTTACCCCTCCCTAAGTTGGAAGAAAGAAATACTGGGGGGGGGAGTTCCCGTCGTGGCGCAGTGGTTAACGAATCCGACTAGGAAGCATGAGGTTGCAGGTTCGGTCCCTGCCCTTGCTCAGTGGGTTAACGATCCGGCGTTGCCGTGAGCTGTGGTGTAGGTTGCAGACACGGCTCGGATCCCACATTGCTGTGGCTCTGGCCTGGGCCAGTGGCTACAGCTCCGATTCGACCCCTAGCCTGGGAACCTCCATATACTGTGGGAGCAGCCCAAGAAATAGCAAAAAAAAAAAGAAATATTGGGGGGATAGAAGGAAACCTTTTGGAACAAAGAGACAGAAATGGGTTATGTGATGAGGAATGGCGCCAAGCCCAGTGGGAAGCCCACTCGGTTTGCTCCCTGCCCTGAAATTCATTAGCTTCTCGGAAGCCCCAGACATGGTAACAACCTGCATGTTGGGTCCCTGCCAAAGCCACTGCCAGACTGGAACAGACTGCCCTCTTGGCTGGCCATTGTCACTGGGACGCCGGGAAGAGGTGTCCTCAGATGAAGAAGCAGCCCTGGTGGAACGTGGGGCTGGAGACGCCAGAGGGGATGGAGGCAAACACTTGGCAGAGGCAGGGCATCCAGGGCAGCAGTGCCTCCCAGGTCACAGCTGTCTCCAAACCGGGCCATGTTGCAGGGCATCACACCTGCAGCACTGTGCACATTGGGGAATGTTTGCAAATTTCATAACTCAGGAAGTGTGCTGATGGAGCTGGCTGTTTAACAGAAATAATGCTTTCAGAGAGTTCCCATTGTGGCACAGCAGAAACGAATCTGACTAGCATCCACGAGGATGCAGATTCAATCCCTGGCCTTGCTCAGTGGATCCAGGATCTGGCTTTGCCATGAGCCGTGGTATAGGTTACAGAAGCGGCTTGCACCTGGCATTGCTGTGGTATAGGCCAGCATCTGCAGCTCTGATTCAACCCTTAGGCTGGGAACTTTCATATGTCTCAGATGCTGGCCTAAAAACAAACAAACAAACAAACAAAAAACAAAAAAAAAAGGAAAGAAATAATGCTTTCATTCAGCAAATGCCTTTTTTCTTAAAGATTTTTATTTTTCCCATTATAGTTGATTTACAATTGTCTGCATAGCAAAGTGACCCAGTCATATATATATATGTGTGTGTATATATATGTATGCTCTTTTTCTCACATTATCCTCCATCATGTTCCATCTCATGTGACTAGACATAGTTCCCTGTGCTATACAGCAGGATCTCATTGCTTATCCACTCCAAATGCAATAGTTTGCATCTATGAACAATAAATGCCTTTTGAGGACAGAAACATGCCTGGTCCTGGGCTAGGGGCTGGGCTTTCCTGGTGACTAAAGTGGAGACTTCTGAGCAGCTCACTCTTTTCTCGTACTATGTTGGACAACTTAGTTGTGATATACATGTTTTCAAAATCTGGTTTTTTTTGTTGTTGTTTTTGTACATGGGTTTTGCTTAAAGTAGGACCGCTTGCCTTAGGTCTTTGAAATATTATAGAAATAGTGATTTTTTTTTCTTTTAGTGCAGGGGCCCAAATGTTACATAAATGTAAATATTTTTCTTTTTTCTTTTTTGGTTGCCCTGCAGCATATGGAGGTCAATGTCAGATCCTTAACCCATGGTGCCGGGCTGGGGATCGAACCTGCATTCCAGTGCTCTCTCCAGAGACACTGCTGATTCTGTTGCACCGCAGTGGGAGCTCCTCTTGTTTTCTTTTTATGGTTGCTCCTGGGGAAGGTCCCAGGCCAGGGGTGGAATCTGTGCCATAGCAGTGACCAAAGCCACAGCAGTAAAAACACTGGGTCCTTAACTTGCTGCGCTACCAGGGAATTCCCAAAATATATATTTTTAATTCATCCTATGACAGTTCTGAGAGGTGGGGGCAGGGATGGGTGACACCTGCCTTTAAGTGGGGAGCAGAGGACAGTTTGGGACTGAACAGTGGTCCCGCCAAGGACCTTCCAGGATAGCTGCCGATTTCAGTTCAGTGGGGCTGCCTCTTGTGCAGGCCGGTCGAGGGCCACTGGCCACTTGAAGGCCCGTTTCTGAATTGATGCCCTGTGCTCTCAGCCCTCTGGAAATTGTTCATTCATTCCTTTCAGAACTTTTTCTTTTTCTTTCTTTCTTTTTTTTTTTTCTTTTTGCTTTTTTAGGGCTGCACCCGAGGCATATGGAAGTTCTCAGGCTAGGGGTTCAATCAGAGCTGCAGCTGCCAGCCTGCACCACAGCCACGGCCACATGGGATCTGAACCACATCTTCAACCTATGCCACAGCTTGTGGCAACACTGGATCCTTAACCCAATGAGTGAGGCCAGGGATCAAACCCACATCCTCATGGATACTAGTTAGGTTCTTAACCCATGGAGCAGCAAGGGGAATTCTCCCTTCAGAATTTTTTGAGATGTGAAAAAAACTGTGTTATTCTTTCATTACTCAGGATGCCAGAATCTGGTTCCCTAAGATCCTCTGAGGCACAAGATTCTGTTTAGCAAATGTAAATTGCAACTTTTGTAAAGATGCAGCCTTCCACGGGCGTAATATGTTGTGACTTCGGTTCTTCCTCTTTGCTTTGGAATGTGCCCAGATGTTTGGCTGCTTTTAAAGATCTGACAGGGCCAGGGCCGGCTCTATAAATAGTAGCAAACATCAGCTATAATGCAGGCGTGATGCTCATTTTTTTTTTCCTGCCACCCACTGAAAGTCTTGGGAGAAGATTCCCTCCCTCTTTCTACACATACACACGCACACACATGTTTATAGTTATATTTAGACATAAGGAGAAATCTTGAATGTGCTCAAACACGTATGTGTTTTTGTTTATTTTCTTTTTTTACGAATTAGGTAGAAAGGAGTTAAAGAGCTTTCAACAACAGCAACTGAAAACAAAATGCCTTTCCAAGGATCTACTTTGTGCAAGCAGTGTTCAATTAAATCAGTCCCTGTTGTCAAAAGGCACAGTTAAGCAAGAGGGCGGCTTTATGAGTAAAGGATTGGACCAGGCTTGAAAAGCTACCTGTTACCAGTTCCTGGGGACTTTTCTCAGTGGCAGGGAGTCTCACCGTTGTCTTAGGTTGCCAGCACTGGGGGTGGCAAAGTACCACAGACGAGGTGGCTTCAACCACAGACATCCAGGTTCTCAGGGCGGGAGATCCCAGGTCAAGATGGCAGCAGAGCTGTTTCCTCCTGAGGTTCTGAGGGGAGGGGCTGATCCAGGCCTTTCTCCTTGGCTTGCAGATGGCTGTCCTTCTCCCTGTGCCTCGTCACATTGTCTGTGTGTCTGGCTCTGGGTCCCAATGTCCCCTTTTCATGAGAACAGCAGTCTTCTTGGATTGGACCTCCTGACCTCATTTTAACTTTATTACCTCTGTTCCAAAGAAGGTCATGTTAGGAGGGGCTGGGGGCTTTAGGGCCTCATAGAAATTTGATGGGAGGGGGGGGAGTCTGCACCTTTTCAACCCCTAACCGCAATCTTTTAGGCAGGACCTCAGCAGTAACTTGCCTTAAACCATCCTAGATTGCTTCTGTTTCTCTCCATTCCTTGCAACAGGCGTGAGTTTTCCCCAGTTGACAATACTTTTGAATTTAAGGTCAACAACCCCGTTTCCCTTCCTGTCGCCGAGCCCAGTTACTCTCCCTTGAAGCCATTGGAGGGCAGCCTGTGGCCACCCTTGACCCAGGGGTTGAATAGCCATGTTCCAGGCATCTTCTCTTTCCCACTCTATCCTTGGCCTCTGTGTGGTACAGATTCTCCCATGGCAGCTTGGCCCTGGGCTCTTACAGCCTTGGTTGGGGTTAGGGGGAGGCCTGACCTCATCTTGGTGGATGCACAGGAGGCGATCAACACATCCTCCATCCTCTGCTGTAGCCTGACTAGCCCCTGTTGGGTGGGCAGGGAGCAGGCTGGGTGGACTGTCTCATCTCTGTTGAGCCCCAACCAGCCCGTGTCCTGTAGCCCAAACCCTGACTCTGCCACTTCTTACTCCCCTCCCCAAGGCACCACCCACCACACACCTTAGTCTCTTTGGGAAATCATTGATATTTTCTTTGCTCATGGGAGGCTGCAAGCCCCCAGAAGCTTGTGCTGGCATCCAGTTCTTTTCAGACCCAGACTCTTTCATTTCTTTCTTCCCCTTCCTTTCTTCCCCTTCCTTTCTTCCCCTTCCTCCCTTCCTCCCTTCCTTCCTTCCTTCCTTCCTTCCTTCCTTCCTTCCTTCCTTCCTTCCTTCCTTCCTTTCTTTCTTTCTTTCTTTCTTTCTTTCTTTCTTTCTTTCTTTCTTTCCTTCCTTCCTTCCTTCCTTCCTTCCTTCCTTCCTTCCTTCTTTCTTTCTTTCTTATCAAATGGGCTACAAGCACCAGCATGCTGGGTTCTGTTTAATACTTGTCAGGTGCAAGCTCCTTAGCAGTTCCTTTTTAATATCTGCCCTTGTCTGAAACAAGTTCACGTGCTGCTTGGTCCTGCCTCTCTGTGCATCACACTGGAGGGGTTGGTGTTGGGCAGAGGCCAGGCTTGGATGCAGAGAAGAGTTTGCACATCGGATGAGAGGCTTGCATCAGATGAGAGTTTGCACATCGGATGAGGGAGTCAGGAGGTCAGTTACCGTAGCTCAGGTGTTCCTCTTGAGGTTGAGGTGGGGGCAGAGGGGTCAGAAAGCAGAAACTCAGGAATGGAGCCTGGCCACACAGATATGTAAGACTAGCTTTGCCCCCGGCTGTGCAGATCCCTCCCGGAGATGCTTCTGGGGGGTATCCTGGCCAGTCCTGGGCATGGATGCTGCCATGTTCAGTGCGGATCAGTGCGTCCAAGTTCTTTCTGTTGGTGCTTTCCTCTGCCCTGCCCTTGACCTTCTGAGCAGCACAGGTGGAAGATCCAGCAGGAGAATGACAAGAGGGGAAGTTAGTTTTCTCCTGCTGGGTCCTGACTACAGACACCACCACCTTCTCTGGTCTTGCTCACTGAGATAAGTGGGGTCTGAAGCCACCTCTGTTGCAGCCCAGCCCACTCAGGCCTCCAGTCATGATGAGGGAAACACGCTACAGAAAAGTTCCCAGAGCCAAGAACCATTCATGAGGTGCAAAAGTGCAGCCCTTAAACTGTTTATTTTTTTATTTTTATTGTCTTTTTGCTATTTCTTTGGGCCACTCCCATGGCATGTGGAGGTTCCCAGGCTAGGGGTCCAATTGGAGCTGTAGCCCCCGGCCTACACCAGAGCCACAGCAACGTGGGGTCCAAGCCGCGACTGCAATCTACACCATAGCTCACGGCAAAGCCGGGTCATTAACCCACTGAGCAAGGGCAGGGACCAAACCCGCAACCTCATGGTTCCTAGTCGGATTCGTTAACCACTGCACCATGACGGGAACTCCAATAAGCTGTGTTTAAATTAGGTGTGCTTAGTCGGGGGCACAAAGGCCAAGTGGAAAAGCAGATTTTACAGTTTTTGCCTGGGGGGGGGTGAGGATGTGGAGGAAGCATAGGAAAAATGTGCCCTGTTAGCTTGGAGGGCATTCTTCTCTGGGAGGGCGGTCAGTCGGGTTCCCCAATTGTAGGATTTGAGTGGGTGGATCATTCCAGCTACGAAGTCGGGAATTGCTAGGGTGGATTCTGAGGTTCACTCTCATCCTGGAGTCTTCTCCATATACCCATGAATTATACCCATTCATTCAAAAACAAGCAAATGGGGAGTTCCCATCATGGCTCAGTGGAAACAAATCTGACTAGTATCCACGAGGACACAGGTTCGATCCCTGGCCTCGCTCAGTGGGTCAAGGACACAGTGTTGCTGTGAGTTGTGGTATAGGTCGCAGACACTGAATGAATCTGGCATGGCTGTGACATAGGCTGGCAGCTACAGCTCCGATTAGACTCCTAGCCTGGGAACCTCCATATGCTGCAGGTGCGGCTCTGAAAAGACAAACAAACAAAAAACAAAACCAGGCAAAAGAACACTTTCACCTGTACCTTCCACTCCCCTCATCTGTAGGTGAGCCTGAATGTAGCCCTCACTCTCTCAGAGGTTCTTTTCTTCCAGAGAGTTCCAAGGGGTGACGATCTTTGCAGTGGACATGATGGGTGCACCCATCACTGGCCAGTTCTGCATTTGGTGGGGGCAGAGGGTGGGAGGCAGGCACTGGAACACAGACATATCATGCCATGCCTTCTCTGTGCTCAGAACTGTGCCAAGGCTGCAAAAGAGGCCCAGGAGTTGCCTACGATGTAGACTTGGAGCTGGAACAGGTATCAGCTGACCAGAGAACAAGGAAGGGGCCTTGGGATACAGGAGGATGCGGAAGAGGGTTAGTGCTGGGTAGTTGGAGCAGGCTGCAAGTGCAAGGGCGAGAAGGGCTTGCCAAACTCTCGGCTGCCTCTGTCCACTGATGCCAAGTAGCAACATGGAGACAGAGTTGGAGGAAAACAGAAAAAGTAGCTTTAAGAGCCAGGAACACAGCCAGCTAGTGCCTCAAGGACTGGCCCCCCGACACCCCCCCCCCCCCCGGAGGGGGCAGGGAGGAGTCTCACAGTGTTTGAGGAGAGGTGTGTGGTCAGCGCATGGACACTTTCCTGATTGGTTGGTGGTGAGGTCATTGGGGATCAGCGTCATCAACCTTCTGGTTCCAACCCACGTGGGGTCTGTGTGCTTACGGACACAATACAGTTGGTTTCTCCCACCTGATAGGGCTTCGGCACCTGCAAAACCGCTCCAAGGACATGGCTTAGCATAGCATCTATAGTCTTTGAAGAACTACAAGTCCTTGACTTTGTTGAATGGCTAAACTATCATTATTCAGTCTTGCTTGACTGTTTTCCTTTTTCTCTGTATTTTCTCCCTTCTCTGATTCAATTGATTCTTTGACTAAAGTTTTTGTATAGATTAAAAGGCAGGGAGAGGACATGAGTGGGGTTCCACTCTGGGAAGGCCCTGCTCGGTGACAGAAAATTCGAGACCTGTTAGTGTAGGATGTAAAAGGGGGGAAGGACTGAGGTTCTGGGCTGGGATGATGGTGTGAGCAGAGACCCTGGAAGAGGCAAGAGGGGTGGGGAGGGAGTGGGATGGACGGGGAGTCTGGGGTTAGTAGATGCAAACTCTTGCATTTGAAGTGGATAAGCAAGGAGATCCTGCTATATAGCACAGGGAACTCTATCTAATCACTTGTGATGGAACATGATGGAGGATAATGTGAGAAAAACAGTATATATATATATATATATGTGCATGACTGTGTCACTTTGCTGTACACCAGAAATTGACAACATTGTAAATCAACTATAATACAAAAAATAAAATTAGAAAAAAAAGAATGTGAGCGGTGGGAATGGAAAGGAGACTGGTCTATAAAGGTTAATTATGCTTTTCAAATAGTCCCACTTTGTGTTTCTATTAACCCTCCCCCCACCCCCCGCTCCACCCCTATCCCACTTACCACAGAATCCTTAGAATTTCCATCATCGGAAATGATGTTATGTTTATTTATTAATTTTTTTGTCTTCTTAGGCCTGCACCTGCAGCATATGGAGGTTCCCCGGCTAGGGGTCGAATTGGAGCTGTGGCTGCTGGCCTACACCACAGTCACAGCAACTCGGGATCCAAGCCACGTCTTTGACCTACACCACAACTCACAGCCATGCCGAATCCTTAACCCACTGAGCGAAGCCAGGTATTGAACCCTCAACCTCATGGTTCCTAGGCGGATTAGTTTCCGCTGCACCATGACGGGAACTCCCAGCTGTTATGTTTAGAACAGAGGGAAGGCAGAGAAGGCGGAAACAGGAGACCAACCTAGGGGCAACAGCAGTGGTCCAGGTGGCTGACCTGGGCCAGGTTGGAGGCAATGAGAAAGTGGTCAGAGTCTGTATGTGTTTTGAATTTTACGATTGTGATAAAGGAGAGGACAAGGAATCAAGGATGCCTGGGGGGATTTTGGCCTGAACCACTGGGAGGGTTTCGGCCTGAACCATTTGCAGGCTGCCGCTCTTAACACCAGCGATGGGAAGGGCTAGGAGGGTCTCGGGCAAGTGAGGCGCTCTGAGTTGGTCCTTGTTGGACTGGGAACACATAGGCATAGGTGCGCTATAGCATCTCTCATCTAGGCTGTCTCCTCGGGGACTCAGGAATCGTCTCTCACTGATGGATGTGCCATATTTCAGGAGCTGTTCTGGTTGCAAAGAATTCCTGTGGTGGAAAGACCTTGGTTACCCTCTGGTAATTGTTCAGGTTCAATCTCTGCATCTGCCACTTCCCCACCTGGACATTTTGCTTCGTTGACACCATCCAGGGGCTCTGATGGAGCAGGATGGTTGACTTTGGGTGGGTTGATCACATGAGCCACCAGGACACTGGACAGAAGTACAATTTCCTTAGAACTCATCTTTTCTCTCCCAGCCATGATCACACCTAATGAAGACGATTAATTGGTGTTAATTGGTATGCCAACAGAGTGTGATTACGACTAAAAATGAAATGTTCCTTTGGATTCTGGGAGCTAGAGTGGGGAAGGGGAGGTGGGGAAGGATTTCTGTGTGACCCCAGTCTTCGGAGATTTCTGATTAGCATTCTGTTCTGTTGGTAGAGAGAGCTGGTTGAAAGTGTAACCAGGCTGACCCAGGGGGCTGCTTCGTGACAGTGTTCCCAGTGGGCTGGTCCCAGGGACCAGAACGTGTTGACACTGAACTTGATCGTGACTGTGTTGTGGCAAGAGGGGAGTCTTCTCTCCACAGGTGCATAAGGGATATCTACTCTGGGCTGGCCACAAGGCCAGGAAATAAGATGCCTGACACATAGCTCCTGTTGTTAATACTCCATCAGCGAGAGGAGGCAGAGGCCAACATAGCCAGAGGTAGGGCTGGGTCTTGGAAGAGAGAGTGATCAGTTGCCAGGCTGGACCTGGAGGGGCTTTCTAGAGGACAGCAATGAGTTGTGTGCAGTGGTTCTCCTAGATAAAGTGGCTCGAAGGCCATTGCTGGCAGCTGGGAGCAGCGTGATGGGAGGTGAACTTGAAGAGACATGGGCCGGCTGTGAAGAACTTTATGGGGAATCAGACTCTATCTCATAAAGGAACAGAGGGATATTACAGGTTAAGGAGAAGGATATAAGTTAATGACTGGCTCCTGGACCCTTGAGTGGCATGAAAGAGGGAGTGGAGAGATGGGATTATGGAGTCAGAGAGACTCAAGGCTTTTACAACAGTCCAGGCAAGAAGCGATGGTGCCCTGGATTAGGGCATTAATGATTGGAGACCAATGGAGAGGAATTGGTATCTTTCCGCACCTAGGTTACTTCTGATTGGCACATGGGAGTTCCAGTCTAGGGGTCAAATCAGAGCCATAGCTGCAGGCCTACACCACAGGCATAGCAACACCAGATCCTTGACTGGCTGAATGAGGCCAGGGATCAAACCCACATCCTCAGAGAGACTAGGTCAGGTCCTTAATCCACTGAGCAACAATAGGAACTCCTACTTCTGAATTTTAAATTTAATTTTTTTTTAATTTTACTGCCACACCATGGCATATGGAAGTTTCCAGGCCAGGGATGGAATCCAAGCCACAGCGGTGGCAATGCAGTATCCTTTAACCCTCTGCTCCAGGCTGGGGATCAAACCCGCACCTTCACAGCCACCTGAGTCACTGCAGTTGGATTCTTAACTCCCTGTGCCACAGTGGGAACTCCTACTTCTGATTTTTTAGAAACTGCTCTATAATGATAATGATGGCATTTACTGAGACACTTTCTTCACTTAGTCTTTCTATCCACCCTGTGAGGTAGGCACTGTTATGAACTCATCCTGTACAGGAGGGAAACCGAGGCCCAGATTCGAACAGGCAGTCCAGCATCTTACATGGCCAAGGATTTCACAATCCAGCCCTTAGCCTCACCATAGTGACTGCTGCCAGAGCATCCTACTTCATGGATGAAGAGAGGGGGAGAAGAGAGGGGTCCCTGGGGTGGGGTGGGGTTGGAGGGGGTGGGAAGAGGTCAGGATGGCCCTCAGTTTTGGGGACCCTCAGATCTAGGGAGCTATGGAAACACTGCCAGTCCGAGTGTTCCTTCAGGGGTTGTGTCCTGGGTGGAAGTTAGAAAAGGCAGGTAGGTGTGTGTGCTTGAGTGCATGTGGTCCTGTGGAAAGAAGCTTCAAGACCAAAAAAAAAAAAAAAAAGGAGTTCCCATCATGGCTCAGTGGAAACGAATCTGACTAGCATCTATGAGGACGTTGGTTCGATCCCTGGCCTTGCTCCATGGGTTAAGGATCTGGTGTTGCTGTGAGTTGTGGTGTAGGTCGCAGACATGGCTCGGATCTGGTGTGGCTGTGGCTGTGGTGTAGGCTGGCAGCTGCAGCTCTGAGTTGACCCCTAGCTGCAGGTGCAGCACTTAAAAAAAAAAAGACCAAAAAAAAAAAAGGACCTATGATGTGAGAAGGTGCAGTTTAGCTCCTTAAATTTTTCTTTCCTTTTCCTAGTCTGGGACTGGGAGCTGTGGGCTTGTGGGGACTGTAAGGTGCCTTCTTGTGTGCCCAGCTTCACCTATTCACACTGACCGCCAGTTCACACTGACGACCGTGCGTCAGATCGACATCATCAAAGTCACAAAGAGTGGGGAGGATGTGTGCTCCCTAAAAGGTCCCGTTCATTGGTGAACGTGAACTATTTTACTTCCCTGACTACTTTGCAGGGGTGACCTTATTGGACCAGATTCTGTGTCTTGGGATCATCCAAGAGGCAGAGGGCTCTCCCTGGGGACCTCCTGAGGTCACTGGACTGCCTGGCTTTCTCATCAGAGTCCCCCCGGGACTTCTCTGGCAAAAAGGGAGGTGGCTCTTCAAAGATCTGTGGCCATTTGGCCGGGGGGGGTGGGGGGGGGAGTGTCTCTGCCCCTCCCCCCAGTCTAGGTCCATGTCCCCCTGCTCTGTCGGAGACCCTTCCCCAAGCCGGGCTACCAGGAAGCTGCCCTGGCTTTGGAAACATTCACCCAGAGACAGGGAAAGGTCGCCGCCACAGCTTTCAGTGACTCATTTGCATCTTGGATAATGTTCTAAAATAGCTGTGTGTCTGAGAGCCATTAAATACTGATAAGTGGGCATTCTGGTCGACAGAAAAAACAAACAAGGAGTGACATTAACATTATCTTTTCTCTGCACATGTGCCGCGGGTGCAACCAGGGAGGTTTGGCCCAGGGCCTGGGTGGCCGGTCAGGTGACACCAGGGGGGGTTTTTCAGATGGGCCAGAGGCGACACATCTCTGAGCTGCAGCTGCCCTCTTCGTTGTCCAGAAGGATGCTTCATCTAAATCTCTTCATCACCTTGCATGGAGGATTTTTTTTTTAATTTTTTTAACCTCTCAGGGCTTCAAGACTGAGGCTTATTGGTCCTGACAGCCCCTGATTATTTAAAATCCTGGAGGCCACGATTTCTGCTGGGCTGGTCCATGGAGGGTTCAGCTGGCCGGCCCCTGCTGATGGCTCTGGCAGCTTGGGGTCTGAGGACCCGCATGGAATAGCAAATTCCCACCCCCATCTTAAATTCTCAAACACTGAACAAAACCCAAAACAAGCAACATTTCTTTTCTTCTCCCCACCATGCCCTCAACTGGCAGTGTCCCTCTCCCTGCATTCAACGCTGACAATAGCCTTGTCATTTTAAGCACAGAAATGTTGCATTCTAAGATGAGACCAGTGCCTGCCTACTCAGGAGGGGGCTTTGACGACACACATGGGGAGCACTTACTGGGTTGTACACGTGCCTCCTTGTCCAGGTGGGGGAGGCTTGGGAGGGAGAGAGTGGAGGGGATCACTGTTACCTAGCAACAGCCGCATCCTGTGACAGGTCCGTGCCTGAAGGAAGCATGTTTCCACATGCACGTGGAGGTTCTCCTTCTACCTCTTCCTGAGCTGGGGAGCCCTGGGGTGCTTTTGTGACTGGAAAGATGTTCCCCCAAATCCTGGTTCTTGTTCACAGAGCCGAAGAATGAACTTTGAGAACACACAGGCAGCAAGCAAGCAAAGTCTTTATTAGAGGAAAGCAAACAGCTCCCAGGACAGGCTGGAAGGGGGAGAAGAGTCCCCCTCTCTATTGTCCCATAGAGGTTTTTACCTCTTAAAGATGAGGGGGGTACCAATGTGGGGTCCAGAAAGATGTGGATTTTTCCCTTTAGCCTTGCCCAGTTACCCATATCAGTCCTTGTCCAATAGGGGTCTTAAAAGTGGAAATGCCCCCATAAGTTTTATGGTTTCTTTGCTCTTTGTTTCCTTAGACTGAGAGTTGCCATTCCTCTCTTTCTGTTTCTATTGGTTAAGACGTGGGTTACCTGGGTGTAAAACAGGTACATTCCCTATAATAAACAAGACCTGTGGGGATATTATTTCCTGGAGCCCTTAAGCCACAGATGTTAATCAATGGCCATATCAAAGAATGCATCGAAGGGGTTCCCACTGTGGCTCAGCAGAAACAAATCTGACTAGCATCCATGAAGATACAGGTTCGATCCCTGGCCTTGGTCAGTGCGTTAAGGATCCGGTGTTGCCGTGAGCTGTGGTTTAGGTTGCAGATGCGGCTTGGATCCCACGTTGCTGTGGCTGTGATGTAGGCTGGCAGCTGGGAACCTCCATGTGCCATGGGAGTGTCCCTAGAAAAGGCAAAAAGACAAAAAAAAAAAAAAGCATTTCCTTCACTGGTGTCGTGGATCTCATTCTTCTCTGCTTCTAGTGTGGCCCTCAAAAGACAAAAAGAAAAAAAAAAAGAATGCATCGAAGCCCATGCTCCTACACTAACTAAGTTATTATTCTACCTCACTTTGGAGGCTCTGCCTGCTGAGTCCCTCACTCGGGGGTGCATTTCCCACCCCTGCGGAGTGTGTGACTGAGCCCGGTGGCAGTGACAGGAATGCAGGGGCTGAGAAAGCAACGGCTGAGTTGCTGGGATTCCAGAGGATTCCAGATGTCTTGACACTCGCCCTCCGCTTTCAGCCGAAGGTCACCGACGGTCACCCTGACCACATTTGCCCAAATTTGCCTAGGTTGGCCCTGACTGCAAATATCCCATTGTGCTTGACCATCGTGTCACATGCTTTTTTTCCCCCCAGCAAGTCCAATAGTGAGATGAATGTCTTTCCTATTAGGCTTCAACCCCAGCTGAAAACACACACATTTAGGAGTGTAACTCTTGTGTCCTTATTCCCTGTTTAGACTCACTGGGGACAGTGTACCACCTCCTTGCCTAGAGCACGTCCTATGAGGAGGGGGAACAGGATGAGGGAACTGGGCCCCCAGGGAAAGGACTGGCTTCTGACACTGAGGCAGAGAAGGGCTGTAGGAGGAGGGTCAGTTCCCACCTGGTCTTGTCCTGGGCTGACTGGTGGGCCTCATTTATCCTGGCAGACCAAGCTCCCCGCTGGTGATGGTCATTGCGCTGAATCTTGGTCTAGAATCCTCCCCGCCTTTTTTAATGGCCTTACCCATGGCATATGGAATTTCCTGGGCCAGAGCTGAAATCTGAGCCACAGCTGTGACCTACGCCACAGCTGCAGCTATGCTGATTCCTTAACTCACTGCACTGGGCTGGGGATCGAACCCTTGACTCCACAGCAACCTGAGCCAGTGCAGTTGGATTCTTAACCCAACAGTGGGAACTCTGGGAATCTCTTTTTATTCATTGACTGATTAAAGTACAGTTGATGAACATTATATAAGTTACGGGTATACAATATAGTTACTCACAGGTTTTTTTTTTTTTTTTTTGTCTTTTTAGGGCAGCACCTGCGGCATATGGAGGTTCCCAGGCTAGGGGGTCAAATTGGATCTGTAGCCGCAGGCCTATGCCATAGCCAAAGCAACACCAGATCTGAGCCACATCTGCGCCCTATGCCCCAGCTCACAGCAATGCTGGATCCTTAACCCACTGAGTGAGGCCAGGGATTGAACCTGCGTCCTCATGTGTGATAGTCAGATTTGTTTCTGCTGAGCCACGACAGGAACTATGTGACTCACAGTTTTAAAGGTCACATTCCGTTTGTAGTTATTATAAACTACTGGATCTAGTCCCTGTCTTGTACAATATAGCCTCGTAGCTTAATTAATTAATTAATTAATTACTTTGTGGAAGTTCCCAGGCCAGGGATTGAATCTGAGCTGCAGCTGCAGCAACACCAGATCCTTTAACCCACGGGGCTCGGGCAGGAATCAAACTCACGCCTCCACAGGGACCCTAGCCGCTGCATTCAGATTGCTAACCAACTTTGCCACAGCAGGAATTCCCTTTTATAGCTTATTTTTATACCTAATACTTTGTACCTCTTAAGGCCCTACCCTTATCTTACCTCTACCCCCTTCTCTGTCCCTACTGGCCCCCACTACTTTGTTCTCTAGATCTGTGAGTCTGCTTCTTTTTTGTTAAGGAATCTCTTTTTCGTGTCATTTTTCCACCACCCCTTGCTTCCACCCCTCTAACTTCCGCAGCTCCGTGAAGGTTCTGGGAATTTCTTGTCCCTTGCAAAGAAATGCTTTTGATATTTCTGGATACAAAGGTACAGAGACAGGGTGACTTTTTTTTTTCTTTTAATTTTTGTCTTTTTAGGGCCGCACCAACAGCACATGGATGTTCCCAGGCTAGGGGTCAAATCAGAGCTACAGCTGCTGGCCTACGCCAGAGCCACAGCAATGTGGGATCTGAGCTGCATCTTCAACCTACACCACAGCTCATGGCAATGCCAGATTCTTAACCCACTGAGCAAGGCTGGAGATTGAACCCACATCCTCATGAGTGTTAGTCGGGTTCGTTACTGCTGAGCCACGACAGGAAATCCCATGGTGACTTTCTCCACTGTTCCCAGTTACTTCTAGTTGTGTCTGTACCCTCATCACAGAGGGCATGGCAAGTGCTTTAAGGAAGCCCTGTAGGAGCTCCTGTCGTGGCTCAGCAGAAACGAATCCAACTAGGAACCATGACGTTGAGGGTTTGATCCCTGGCCTCACTCAGTGGGTTAAGGATCCGGTGTTGCCGTGAGCTGTGGTGTAGGTCGCAGATGCGGCTTGGATCTGGTGTTGCTATGTTTGTGGTTAGGCTGGCAGCTGTAGCTCCAATTTGACTCCTAGCCTGGGAACCTCCATATGCCATGAGTTTGGCCCTAAAAAGCAAAAAAAAAAAAAAAAAAAAAAAAAAAAAAGACAGGGAAGCCCTCTCTTCGCCATCCTCTTTGCCTGCCCTATAACAACCCTCAGCAAATGATGGGCTGACTTTTGTAAAACACAAGTTCTTGCCATGTATCTCGGTGGGGCACTAAGTTGTTGAGGTCTGTCTTCACCTGATAATGGAGTAATAATGAATGTGCTTCCTTTGACGTGTTCACATTCCCAGGGGTAGAGGTTTCATGTGAACCATCTCACTCATCCACCAAACTCCTTGGAAGGTCATGGGCTTGCTTTACAAATAGAGGGGCCAGTGAAGAGAGGAAAGGGGGACAGATACATCCCATAACTACACCAAAGGGGTAGATGGCTCAGGAAACAGGGGCCCTTTCTCGCAGAGGGTGTCTCTTAAAGCCTGCCTTGCTGCAGTAACCTCTTCCTTAGCCCGGAAAAGAGTCACTTGATTTGTGAGACCACAGCCTAAACCCATTTTTGTCATTGGTTCTTAAGGTCCACCAGAATAAAATCAGCTTTATTCAGCCCATGGTATATTCATCCAGTTATGCAACAATTCTTTTTTCAGCCTCTATTATGTGCCTGGTGTTGCAGGGACAAGTGTGTGTCAGAAACGTTCTGTAGGTCTAAGAATTCACCCTTGCTCTGGGAGGAATACAGAGGCCTTTAGCAGCATAAGAAAGACATTGATAAAATAAGTCATTAACTTCTAGGGAAGGATGATCTTCCCTTCCAGAATTAACTCGGCTTCTTGATTTTTTTTTTTCTTTTTTCTTTCTTGCCTGCCCCCAACATATGGAGTTCCTGGGCCAGGGATCAGATCTGAGCCACAGTTGAAACCTACGCCGTAGCTGTGGTAGCCCTGGATCCTTAACCTTCTGTGCTGGGCCGGTGATCGAACCTGCCTCCCAGCCCTCCAGGGATACTGGCGATCCCGTTGCACCACAGTGGGAATGCCCAGACGTCTTTATTTTTATCTTTGGGAAAATTGGAAAGATCCTCACGGAAGGTGAGAGACAGACTAGGAAAGAGATGGGTGAGAAAGAGCTGAGGGGCTGGGCTGTCTCTCCCAGGAGGGGAGGTGGGGATGTTGTCTCTGTCCAGAGGTGCTAAATAGAAACTCGGAGACACAGTTTTGGGTGAAGGAGGAAAAATAGCTTTATTGCTTGGCCAGGCAAAGGAGGGTCACAGCAGGCTAATGCCCTAAAGACTATACTCCACTTTGGGAGAGAGTAGGAGGTGGTTTTATAGTTTATAGTGAAAAAGAGGCTCACAGATAAGGATCAGGGTAGAGGCAAGTTTTAATTGTTTTTCAAAACTGGTGAGTCTTCCTTTTGGCTAGGCCTGAAGAATGCTTCCTTAGCATCTCCCATTTGTTGGGGGGTTTAGTTCTGTGGAAGAACTCAGATGCTCTTACCTATACTCCTTGGCTGCAGTATGGTTTCTGGACTCTTCCTCCCTTGTCTCTGCATCCCGCCCCTTCTCTGACGAGCAGCTGTTTGAACCTGCCCTTCTCAGGGAAGGTCATGGAGTCTGAAGCCCATTCCCCCAAAATAAGAAATGGGGGACACAGAAAGACTTGTGTGCCCAGGGCCTTACAGGGCCCTGCTCCGTTTCAGGGGGGAGTCCTGCTGAGCGTGTGTGGAGTTCTTCAGTGAGTGGTTCTGCAGTGTTCTCTAGTTTGCTTAAGACTCTGATTATTGGGAGTTCCCGTCATGGCACAGTGGTTAACGCATCCGACTAGGAACCATGAGGTGGCGGGTTCGATCCCTACCCTTGCTCAGTGGGTTAAGGATCCGGTGTTGCCGTGAGGCTGTGGTGGAGGTCACAGATGTGGCTCGGATCCCACGTTGCTGTGGCTCTGTCGTAGGCTGGCGGCTACAGCTCCGATTAGACCCCTAGCCTGGGAACCTCTATATACTGCGGGAGCGGCCCTAGAAAAGGCAAAAAGACAAAAAAAAAAAAAAGACCACGATTATTGGAGGTCCCTGGTGGCTCAGAGGTTAAGGATCCGGCTTTGTCACTGCTGTGGCTTGAGTCATTGCTGTGGTGCAAATTCAGTGATCCCTGGTCTCAGAACTTCTGCATGCCTTGGGTGTGGCAAAAAAAAGAATGCAACAATATTCTGTTTTTTTTATTATTATTATTTACCACACACCAGATTATATGAGGACTTTTATGTGCAGTAAACACTCACATTTTTATCACTGAGAACATTGTGGCAGTTCCCGTCCTGGGCATCAGGTGAATAAGTCCCCCCCCTCCCCAAGTCCCTCCCGTAATAGAGTTCAAGGATCATCTCATTTTGTCCTTCTAATGACCCTGGGAGGGTGTACTCTTCTAGTCTTTCATAGAGAATGAAGTCAAGGCTAAAAGAAGCATCCATTTAAAAAATGGACAACCTGTAAGTTGAGAGTCAAGTTTTATTTGGGCCTGGGAGACAGCATCTCTGGTAGTCCTGAGAAAACTACTCCAAGGAGGTGAAGGAGGAGCTAGGATATAAGAGTTTTTGCAGCAAAGGGACGGTAATAGGAATAAAAGGTTTACAGATAACCAGATTTACAGAAGATTTCTAGAAACCCAGTCTCTATGGGAAGATGCAAAGGTCTGGGCTTACTGGGATCCCTCCCTTGATGTGCACCTCAGCTATGGGCTGGTCTTTGTTTCTTTCCTGAGTGCCCTCAGGGCTTACTGGCCCACCCTTGGGAGTGGCTGAATCAGAGTCTTCTAGAATGTCTTATTATTATTATTGTTGTTATTATTTTTTGCTTTTTAGGGCTGCACCCAAAGCACAGGGAAGTTCCCAGGCTAGAGGTTGAAATGGAGCTGTAGCTGCCAACCTATGCCACAGCCACAGCAACACTGGATCTGAGCTGCATCTGTGACCTACACCACAGCTCATGGCAATGCCAGATCCTTTAACCCACTGAGCAAGGCCAGGGATTGAACCCGCATCCTCATGGATACCAGTCGGGCTTGTTACTGCTGAACCACAATGGGAACTCCTAGAATTTCTAAGTTGAACTGGACCTTCCAGAAGCTTGAGTGGTATTTGTACAGCTAAGGGGAGGGCTTTCCAGTGAAAAGGCATAACACAAACAAAAGTGAATAGAGATGGGAACAGCATGAGACACGCAAGAATGAGGAATAGTGTCTCACCAGAGAGGTCAGATAGGGGAGCAGTGGAAATGGGGCTGGTTGAAGGGAAAAGCCCAGGGCTGTGAGGTCAGGAAGGGGAGCTTCAGTTGGGTGTAATAGATAAAATTAGCAGATAAATTCAATAGGATACCTCCATATGCATGATGGCCTTACCTCATGTATCTGGGCTGGGTGTGTGTGTGTGTGTGCAGAATAGATCAGACCAGTAGAACCTGGAACCAGGCAGGCTGACGCATGCACCTGCTGGTGCCAGTGGAGGGGGATGGACAGGCATTCCACCTGTTCTCCTCAAGGTCAGCGTGTAGCTTTAAGGCTCACTCATCAGCTTTAGGGCCAGGAGGGTGTAGAGGAGATATTACTCCAAGCTGGGGTGAGGGGCAGACCAGATCAGATGACCTTGGACTCTGTTCTGCCTTGAGAATCCAACCCACTTGCTCCCCTCCTGCTCCTTGTCTTGGCCCTTCCAGTCTTGTCCCAGGGCTCGAAGGTCTTGTGTCCTTGTTGCTGGAAATTGGCCTCTGTCCACTGGGGCCGAATAGAAACACAGAGACCTGAATTTTGGGTGAAAGAGAAAAAGATAGCTTTTATTGCTTTGCAGGAGGAGAACTGGGTTTCATTCTCTTGCTGGTGCTCTGTGGCAGAGCTAAGATGCTCCTGCAGGCAAAGTCCTAGAGCTACTTACTGGGAGCTGAAGGCTGAGAGGCCGGGAAGCTGGCCTGTCCTCCCCAGATGTTCCCAAGCTGCTGTTCCCTCCCCCATCCCCCATCGTGGCCCTCTTGATGTTGTCTAGTCTTCTTATTTTGAATACAGGAGAGGAGTTCCCATTGTGGTTCAGTGGTTAACGAATTCGAATCCGACTAGGAACCATGAGGTTTCAGGTTCGATCCCTGGCCTTGCTCAGTGGGTTTAAGGATCTGGCGTTGCCGTGATCTGTGGTGTAGGCTTGGATCCTGCATTGCTGTGGCTCTGGTGTAGGCTGGCGGCTACAGCTCTGATTAGACCCCTAGCCTGGGAACCTCCATGTGCCGAGGGAGAGAGGCTCTAGAAAAGGCAAAAAGACAAAAAAAAAAAACAAAAAAAACCGGAGATTCATAAATGCCAACTTAATGGGATTACATTTTAGTATATGAATACACTTGCAAATCAGAACAAATCATTTGTTCCTCCTTCAACAAATATATTAAAATGATGCTTATGTATTATGCAAATATATTAATAATTTATTTGTGCCAGACATTGGCTAACTTCTGGGGTGCAGTGAGGACACTCATCTCTGCCTAGGAGGAGACAAACAAGACAAATCAATAGTCAAATTCCATAGGATTTTTATAAGATGCTAAGTGCCAGGTGGAAAATAAAAAGAGGGTAAGAGGCATTGGGGATGCTAGAAGACAGAGAGGGTTGGTAGTTTACATTGGATGGTAAGGTGACGTTTGGACAGACACAAAGGAGGTGAAGAGTGAGCCTTGGGGGTGTCTGTGAAAGAGCCTTGCAGGCTGAGGAAACAGCAGGTGCAAAGACCCTGGGGTGGAGCATCCCTGGCATGTTTGAGAGGCAGTAAAGAGGCCATGAGGCTAGACCTATGGAGCAAGGGCAGAGCAACTGGTGATTTGAATGGAGGCAAATAGGCAGGAAGAATGGGGTCAAGTGGAGCTTGGCAGCCACCCTGACTGTTACTCAGACAAATGAGAAGCCCCTGGAATCTTAGGATCTGATTTCTGTTGGTCAGGATCACTGGTTGCACCTCTGAGACGAAAGTAGGGGGGCAGGAGAGGATGTGGAGGGAGCCAGGAGGAGACTAGGTAACAATGTAGGTGAGGGGTGAGGGTGCATAGCTGTGGGGTTGCTAGAGGGCTAGATAGAGTTTGCAATTAGAACAGGAGAAAGAGGAGTGTTCAGGATGACTTTGCTACAACATCTGTTTCAATCTGGTGCCCGCAAGCCAGAGTCACTCTGTGGGTGGCCTTTGGGCTGACTGTGCCCTGAGGACACTGCCTAGAAGCAGACAGGATGGGGGTGGGGAGGGGATATACTCCTGTTTCTTCCCTAGTGTGCCCTATGTGTGTGTATAAATGTGTGTGTGTGCCTTTCCTGTTGGACACCCACAGCCCCAGCGCTGAATCTATCAACCTAGGCCAGCTACTTGCTGGCTCTCTGAGCCAGCCCCACCCCAACCCCCCCCCCAGGGCATCTTGCTTGTGCTTGCAGGTGCTGCCCTCCTCTTAATTATCCACCCACTTCCTTTCCCAACCCCCTTCTTTTTGGAAGTTGTTAAAAAAAAAAAAAAAGATAAAACAGCCAGATGTGAGCCTGGTCTCATCAGTCATCCATAAAACACCACGCGCGTACCCCCGCTCATCTCTCATGCTTTATGAAAAGTTAAAATTAAATCAGGGCAGCGTTATTAAGCTAAGTGATTTTTGCTGGATTCAGATGAATTCCTGTGTGTGCCACATCTTCTGCTGGAAACGTGCCTGGGGTGCCCGTGGGCTCTGAATGCACATCCACCAGCTATTAGTGGAAATGGATCTGCTGACAATGGGGCGTTTGAGGTTTTCCAGCCCCAGGACACTGGCAACTGTATGCAGAACCCTCCTGCTCCGGGGCTCTGGGTCCTTTGGTGCCCACCAACCCTTAACAGCAGGCAGGGGAGATGGGAAAGTGCCGCAGCAGATGGCAACAGCCCTGCGGATTCAAATTCCAGGGGAGAGCCATGGGGTGGGGGGATCCCCTTCTTTCTAGTGGCCTGGGCTGGTCAGGAATGGCAGTGCTGTATTCTTGTTCTCTGGTGCCTGGGTGAGAATGCTAAACCCCAATCCCTGTGAGGTAGGCCCCCAGAACTTTGTCCCTTTGGAGAAAGAATTCGGCAAAGAGACTGAGGATAGTGAGGCAATTAAGTATTTATTTAAAGAGAGAAGAAGAGAGGTGGTTCCCGTTGTGGTCCAGTGGAAACGAATCTGACTAGGAAGCATGCGGTTGTGGGTTTGATCCCTGGCCTTGCTCAGTAGGTTAAGGATCCAGCATTGCAGGGAGCTGTGGTGTAGGTCGAAGAGGCGGCTTGGATCCTGCATTGCTGTGCCTGTGGAGTAGGCTGGCAGCCTTAGCTCCAATTAAACCCCTTGCCTGAGAACCTCCATATGCCATGGGTGAAGCCCTAAAAAGACAAAAGACCCCTCCCCCCCCCCCAAAAAAAGAGAGAGGATAGGTGTAGAAAAAAAAATACAAGCACAGGCAGTGAGTTGGGGGGGTGGAAGGGAGAGAGGAGGACAGAGACACAGGGAGGAAAAGAGAGGAAGAGAGCGGCTCGTGCTTTGGAGGCCATTTAAATCACTCGTGTGGGGGCGGTCCTTTCGGGCTTACTCTGACCAATCATCTTGCTTCCTTTGCTTTGGCCTGACTCTGGGCCCCGCCCTCAGGATGGACTTTAGCGCAGGGGTCTCCAGGAAGTTGACAGGATGTACTACGGTCTGGTGCCCCTCTTTTCTCTGACCCGGAGGAACCTTTCTGCGAGTGTATAGTTCCAGGGGGTCTCCTTGACCCCAAGACAGAGAAATAGATGGTCTCTATCTTTTACCCAAGCAGGATGCAGGTTTTATCTTGTAGTTTTCTGTCCACAGGGAACAGATAACACTTGTTCAGCCTGGGACCGACCTATCTCCTGCTTCATTCTGAGAATGCTGAGTTCTGAGGATGCTGTGAACCAGAATTGTTCATCTAGGCTTCCAACCAGGAGCCGGACGTTAGGGAACACCAGGCTGGCTGGGAGTGGGGCTGTCCAAGGTCACCCCTGGAGCTGAGGCTTTTTTTTTCCTTTTTCTTTTCATGGTCACATGTGCGGCAAGTGGAAGTTCGAGGGCCGGGGGTGAAATTGGAGCCACATCTGCCACCTACACTGAGGCTTGTGGCATCACTGGATCCTTGATCCACTGAGTGAGGCCAGAGATTGAACACACATCCTCACTGACACTATGCTGGGTCCTTAGCCCTCTGAGACACAATGGGAACTCCTGAGAATTTTTTATACCCATTTCCTTGCTTCCGGGCTTTCTTTCCTTTTGAGAAACCGGCGAGTTGGCGGGGCATTCTAACATCCAAAAATTTGTTGGGAAAGTCAGTGGGAGAATGGAGGGCATGTTTAGATTTCAGACTTTCATATTCTGCCTGGTGCAAGGAAACAGCAGAAGGTGGAATCAGCAAGCCTGGGACTAAGTCTCAGCTTTATAAACTGAGGCTGTGCGGGTTCAGGTGTCTAACTTTCTCAGTTCCAGTTTCCTTCTGAGTCCCAGTAAAATAAGAATGATGTAATCCCTCCTAGGACTTTGCTGGGGAGAGATGAACCGTGTACTTAAATCACCCAGCTGGGGTTCAGCCTGGAAAAGATGCTGGGTCATTGTCAGTGTTCACTGCGCATCCTTTGTGGACCCAGAAGAAAGGAGCCTTGGGTCACTGGCAAGGTTGCCCTGGGGGCCAAGTTCATGTCCTGCTTGGGTGGCCCCAGTGCTCCAGGTGGGTCCATTCTTCTCACGCCCTGACAGCAATGCAGGTGGAATCTTGTGGAAGATTGTGTTTGAAGGGGACGTTTTCTGAGGGATGGCGGCCCCTGTGTGTCTTGGCACATTTGATTCTGCATTCATGACTCCCCTTTGGTCATGGACCTGATCATGCAAAACACTGTCTGAAGCTCAGAAGCAGAGAGAGTGGCATTTGTCCCTCTTGAACAAGTCGTGGAGAACTTGGGAATGCAGCAAAATGTTGACTCTCTCAGTCCTCACCGCTGCCGAATGACAGCCGCACCAAAAAACGACATTTTCAGGGGAATCTTGCATCACAGTTGTTGCCAGGACTCGGCCTCTGCTCACTGGTGCCGAAGAGAAATTCAGAGACAGAGTTTGGGGTGAAGGAGGAAAAAATGGCTTTATCGCTTTGCCAAGCAAAGGAGGGTCACAGCAAGCTAATGCCTCAAAGACTGTGCCCCCCTTAGGAGAGATTGGGAGGCAGTTTTAGAGTATGGGAGTGAAAAATAGGGCCAAAGATGAGGATCAGTGTAGATGCAAGCTTGCATTGTTTTCAAAGCTGGTGTTCAGTGGTCTGGTGGTCTTCTTTCCAGAAAAAAGAATGCTTCATTAACATCTTCCATTCGTTGAAGGTTTTAGTTCTGCAGAATAATTCAGTGATACTGTTATCTTTATTCCTTGAGGAGGAACCAGGATCCTGCCCCAAAGCTGCATCTCCCTGGTTTCTGCATCCGCCCCCCTTCCTGGATTAGCAACTGCCCTTTGGAACTTGGGGACGGTCATGGAGGTTGAAGTTTATTCCCTAAAAACAAGAAATGGGGGGCACAGAAAGGCTTGTGTCCCCAGGAGCCCGCAGGGCCCTGCTTGGTTTCACAATGGGCTCCTACGATTTAGTTCCACATTCTTGCCTGACCCTGTTCAGAATTCATTCAGTAAAATTCCGTGCCAGGTGCACTGTCACTCTTTTATTTAAAGAAACAACTTACTAAGTAGAGGAAGAATTCATAAAGCGTTTCAATGAAAGTGTTCAGGATTTTATATTTTTAGGAACTCGGTTCCTCATAAATATTGGAATTTTGTATCAGCTTCAGTGCGTTTTCAACTTCTGATATGTTGTGACATAACGGTTCACTTTTTGAGAACTATAATTTGGTAGACTTTTTACTGCCATTATCTCACATGCTGGGGGCTGTCTCTATGTTTGTTCCCATTCAACTTGTGCCATAATGGTGCAGAAAGAACACCAGTCACTTGGGAAAGTCACAACCCCACTGCCATCAAAGAGACGAAGGAAGAACTTAGAATTGAGGTGCTGCATCATCTGTGTCACCCCACCCATATGACCTGGGGTCATGATGTCATGACCGGGCTCAAGACTGCCATGAATTGGGTCAGGTACCCAGGCTGCACAGGGAAGCATGACCTTTGACCTCTTTTTGCCCTTGCTCTTAAGATGTTTCGGCCATCATCTCAGTCATCAGGATCATACTTTCCCACCCAAATGGGGACAACTTGATCCGTGCCAGCAGGGTGACCCAGCTGAGGGCCACCTTGCCTGACACCCCACCATTAGAAATGGATTTTTCTCAATTTCTTTCCAACTTATTTGGAAATGCCAATGCTTTTGGGTCTGTAAAGTTTCAGTGCTGGGTTTGATGGGTAGGTGTACAGCCAGTGTAGTAAGGAGAGGAGGGGAAACTCTCAAAGGGAAAATGAATCTCAGCAGAGGCCATTTTCTGCTGATTTTCTAGACACTGGCAGATGGACAGGGGCCTTTCTGTCCAGGGCAATGTGGACCAGATTTCCTGAGCCTGGGACAACACCACTCTCGTTTATTCCAGCCAAGCAAAAGTCAGATGCATCCATCTACTGGGAAAGGGATTCAGAAGGTATAGTCAAGGCATTCAGCCCCATGCCAGGCACAAACATTGCTCGGGCACCTTCTGTGGGTTGGAATTCTGCAAGGTACAAGATGTACAGAGAAAATACGAATAAAAATATATTCCCGATTTCCCATGGTGGTGCAGTGGTAATGAACCTGGGTTTGATCCCTGGCCTTGCTCAGTGGGTTAAGGATCCGGCATTGCAGTCAGCTGTAGTGTAGGTCACAGATGCGGCTCAGATCTGACATTGCTGTGGCTGTGGTATAGGGTGGCGGTTACAGCTCTGATTAGACCCCTAGACTGGGAACTTCGATATGCCTGGGGTGTGGCCCTAAAATGACATATATATATATATATATTCCTATTTTCTAGAAGTTTACAATTGGATTGCTGAGCCAGTGATAATGTGTGATGATTACTTTATATAGGTAAAGGCTATAATGAGAGCGCACGTGTGTGTGTGTGTGTGTGTGTGTGTGTGTGTAATCCTTTTCACAGGCATACCTGTGGCATATGGACATTCCCTCCATCTCTAGATTGTTGGCTCCATGAGGACAGGGTCAGCGCCTGGCTTCTGCATCTCCTATTTCAAGTGCACAAGTAGTTGCTCATGAATATCTGTTGATGGTTTGGGATCAAGTTGGAAGCTGTTTCCAATCATGGGAGAGGCCCTGGAGTAGGTAGCCTGTGTTCTCTGCCAGAATTCCCCACAGGTTGTAAAGATTCAGGAGCTCTTATGGTAGCTGTAACCCGATGTCTCCAGGGCTGTCACTCAACCTTGGCTCCTCCCACAGCTTCACGCGGGGTTCCAGAAGCAAGCAGCGGAGGCATTGCCGCTGTCCAAGGTGGCAAGATCCTAATGAGAGGAATTACCATCTTTTGAAAGAACCTAGGATGATAGTGGATATTGTTCTAAAGTGAAAACATGTCTGTTCTAATCATCATTTCTTATGCCTGTAAGTCGGGGGGCAGGTAACATGCGACACTGGCCCTGGTGACTCCTAGCTGACATCTGGGTTCAGCTTGGCTGTCCCTCATCTGATGGACCCCCCCCCCCCCGCCTTGTCTCAGGCTGGTACTAAAACCACGCCAGTGATCAGTTCCTTTTGGGTTGGAAGATCTCTAGGAGGGAGGCTTTTGCGGCAGGGGTCATTACCAAACACCGACTGTGTATAAGCAAATATCATTATCCAGATTTTCAGGTGTGGAAATTGGGGTTGCAATGGTCTGTGACTTGCCCTAGGCCCAGACTCCAAAGCTAGGATCAGTCCCGGATTTATCTGGCCAGAAAGTCCTTATTCTTTTTGCTTTACTGCATAAAATTTTGTTGCTTCTCAGTAAATGGAATTAACAACCGCGTCCTTCAGACCAACCTCCACATTTTTTTTGCTGTATTTTCAAGTTTTTGGAGCAGGAAGGCTGAAAGCGGATCTGGGGGATGCTGAGGGAAGAGGTTCTGTGACATCATCTCCCTGTTAGAATGTGGGGTGCTGTGGTCCTTGGCACTTTCTTACTCCAGACTTAACATGACTCAACTCGACATTCATTGGTATATATAGAAGCTTGGTTACACAGCAGGGTAACTTATATTCCCCACCACTGTGATTGCAATCAGAGCATCTGCTATGAACACATGGCATCTGCTTTGATACCTGATAGGGCATGTGTAGCCTGGCAGCAGTCACTGCCTCTTACCTTGAGCCTTGCTCTACCTTTCCTTTCTTTTCCTTTCCTTTCCTTTCCTTTCCTTTCCTTTCCTTTCCTTTCCTTTCCTTTCCTTTCCTTTCCTTTCCTTTCCTTTCCTTTCCTTTCCTTTCCTTTTTTTTCTCCTTTAATGGCTACTCCTACAGCATATGGAAGTTCTCAGGCTAGGGGTTGAATTGGAACTGCAGCTGTCTGTCTACACCATAGTCAGGGCAACACTGGATTTGAGCTGCATTTGTGACCTATGCTGCATCTTGCAGCAAGGCTGGATCCTTAACCCACTGAGTGAGACCAGGGATCGAACCTACATCCTTAAGGATGCTATGTGGAGCTCTTAACCTGCTGAGCCACAATGGGAACTCCTTAAGTCCCACTTTTTTTTTTTTTTTTTTAGGATAACATGTGCAGCATATGGAAGTTCTCAGGCTAGGAGTCCAGTTGGAGCTGCAGCTGCTGGCCTACACCACAGCTACAGGAATGAAGGATCTGAGCCACATCTGCGACCTACACCACAGCTCACAGCAACGCTGGATCTTTAACCCACTGAGCGAGGCTGAAGATCGAACCCGAATCCTCATGGATACTAGTTGGATTCATTACCTCTGAGCCACAGTGGGAACTACTGAGTCCTCCTACTCTAATCAGAGTTGTTTTGCTCATGTTCAAAGCCCACTGAAGGTGATAGCTGGGTCTGTAATCTTCCTCATTTGACAGTTAACTCAGAATCCTTTATATATCTGTGTGTGTGTGTTGCCGGACCCTCCACTCTTAGAATAAATATCTGGGTTTCCATGCATGTAGGGGAGAGGAGGGTGGAGAGAAAAAATGGTAGAAGCATCACTCTTCTTTCTGTGGGATTGTGTCCCCAGTTGAGATTCTTTTTTTTTTGGCCTTTTAGGGCAGCATCTATGCCATATGGAGGTTCCCAGACTAGGGGTCAGATCAGAGCTACAGCTGCCGGCATACACCACAGCCACAGCAACACTGGATCCGAGCTGCACAAGTGACCTACACCACAGCTCATGGCAACATTGGGTCCCTAACCCACTTAGCAAGGCCAGGGATCAAACCCGCATCCTAGGGGATACTAGTCGGATTCCTAACAAGCTGAGCCACACGGGAACTCTGTGGTTAAGCCTCTTCATCCTCTGCTGGGTTGGGGGTGACCACCCTGTCGGGGAGAGCTACGTGGGATGGCTCCCTGAAGCTGAGGTGGTGGGGGGAGGCAGGGAGGCCTTGAAGGCAGGTATACAACTTTACCTGGTATTTTGCATACATCAAATTTCCCTAAGGAAACACAATCATTCTGAAGTCACTGAGGTCAGTAGTGGCCAGGAAGGTCCTGGCAGCCCTGGCCCTGCTGAGGAGGAAGCAGTATGTACATGCTCAAGGGCAATTACTGAGGCTTTCTTTGGACCTCAGGAGTGATCGCTGCCACTCCCCCAATTTAATTACACACAAGCATGCAGCATCTTAAAGATGGGAGCAAGCCAGGACATGCCACACTTCCCCACTGATCATAAACATGGCTGTGCTGGGAGTTCCCATCATGGCTCAGCAGAAACAAATCTGACTAGTATCCATGAGGACGCTGGTTTGATCCCTGGTCTCATTCAGTAGGTTAAAGATCTGGCGTTGCCATGAGCTGTGATGTAGGTTGCAGACGTGGCTCAGATCTGGCATTGCTGTGGCTGTGGTGTAGGCAGCGGTCATAGCTCCAATTTGACCCCTAGCCTGGGAATCTCCATATGCTGCAGGTGTGGCCCTAAAAAGACAAAAACAAACAAACAAACATGGCTGTGCTGAAGTTCCCATTGTGGCTCAGTGGAGACGAACCCAACTAGTATCCATGAGATTGCAGGTTCAATCCCTGGCCCACTCAGTGGGTTAAGGATCCTGTGTTGCTGTGGCTGTGGTGTAGGTCAGCAGCTGCAGCTATGGTTTGACTCCTGGACAGGGAACTTCCATATGCTGCGGGTATGACCCTAAAAAAAAAAACGGTAATCCTTCAGGGACACCTCATTTTTTTGTCCCATGGAGCAGGTGACTGGCAAAAACCCTGTATAGTGAGTGTGGGTTGATTTCATTTGTCTGACAATGTTGACAAGGAGGAAAGGAGGCAGGCAAATGAGCATGTGGATGAAAACAGAGGAGCCGAGAGAAGGGATTTTGTATGTGTGCACGTGCACCAGGATTATTTATTTATTTATTTGTTTTGTCTTTTTGCCTTTTCTAGGGCCACTCCTGCAGCATATGGAGGATCCCAGGCTAGGGGTTGAATCGGAGCTATAGCCACCGGCCTACGCCAGAGTCACAGCAGCGCGGGATCTGAGCCGTGTCTGCAACCTACCCCACAGCCACAGCAATGCTGGGTCTGAGCCGCGTCTGTGACCCACACCACAGCTCATGGCAACGCTGGATCCTTAACCCACTGAGCCAGGCCAGGGATCGAACCTGCAACCTCATGGCTCCTAGTCGGATTCGTTAACCACTGCGCCACAACAGGAATGCCCGGAAGGTGGAAGAGTTTTAAACTGGATGAAATCCCTCACAAGAACATCCCTCACCTCCTGATTTTGTGGGTGTGTGTGTGTGCACACGTGCACCAGGATTATTTATTTATTTATTTATTTACTTATTTTTATTAGAGTTGCTTTATCATGTTCTGTAAATTTCTGCCATACGGGAAAGTGATCCAGTCATACAGATACATACATTCTTCTTCTCATACTGTCTTCCACCATGTTGCACCCCAAGAGATTGGATAGAGTTCCCTGTGCTGTACAGAAGGACCTCATTGCTGTTCCAGTCTTAATGGAATAGTTTGCTTCCACTAACCCCAGACTCCCCACCCATCCCGCTCCCTCCCCCTCCTCCTTGGCAACCATGATTCTGTTCTCTAGGTCTATGAGTCTGTTTCTATTTTGTAGATAGGGTCATTTTGACATATTTTAAATTCCACATTGAAGTGATGTGATATGGTATTTGTCTTTCTTCTGACTGACTTCACTGAGTAGAGACTCTCTAGGTCCATCCACGTTGCTGCCAATGGCATTATTTTGTTCTTTTTTTGTGGCTGAGTAGTATTCCATTGTATATATGTACCACATCTTCTTAATTTGTTCTTCTATCATGGACCTTTAGGTTGTTGTTGCCATGTCTTGGCTATTGTGAATAGTGCCGCTGTGAACATAGGGGTGCGGGTATGTTTTCAATGAACTAAAGTTTTGTCTGGATGTTTGCCCAAGTGTGGGATTGCTGGATCATAGGGTAGTTCCTTTTTTTGCCATTTTCTTGGGCCGCTCCTGCGGCATATGGCGGTTCCCAGGCTAGGGGTCTAATCGGAGCTGTAGCCACCAGCCTATGCCAGAGCCACAGCAACGCAGGATCCGAGCCGCGTCTGCAACCTACACCACAGCTCACAGCAATGCTGGATCATTAACCCACTGAGCAAGGCCACGGATCAAACCCACAACCTCCTGGTTCCTAGTCGGATTCGTTAACCACCGAGCTATGATGGGAACTCCTGGGTAGTTCTATATTTAGTTTTCTGAAGAAGCGCCACACAGTTTTCCATAGCATCTGCACCAATTTACATTCCCACCAAGAGTGTAGGAGGGTTCCCTTTTCTTCACATCCTCTCCAGCATTTGCTATTTGTTGACTGGTTAATGATGGCCGTTCTGACTCCTGTGAGAGAGAAGGGATTTGTAATAAGAGCGTTTTCTCGTTCTTGGAGGACCGACCTGAACTCTTGCTGGGGGAGCAGCTAATGTGAGCTGAGGGTACGGGAAACCCTCTCATGTGATCCCTGCAGTTGGCCCTTCCTGGAACTGAAATCGTCCCATTGGTCCTTCCTCTGGTTGAAGGCATTCAACCTCTCTGAGACCATCTTCTCAGACAGAGGTAACACTTCGACCTGTCATCATTCATCAGGGCTTCCCTCTTCCTTGCTTAGGAAGCCTGTCGACCTTGGGGTCCAGAGGGGTGAGAAAAAAACCACCACCTGATTAATGCCAAGGCAGCACCCAGGGAGAGAGGGTCCATTCTGCCCAGCCTTGTACTGAGGAGATTTCAGGGAGCTTATGATCTAATAGGAGGTAGAAGACAAAACCCACGTATTTCAGAGTAGAAAGTGGAAGTTTCAAGGGAAGTGAAAATAAGCTTCATCTCCCCCCCCACCCCCCCACTGATTCTCTGTTTCATTCATGGAAATGTCTTCCTCCTGACTGTCCTGGTGAACATTTGAGCCCCCTTTGAGCTTACCTTCCTCCATATTCCTTAGGTGAAAAAAATCACTGAAGTGTGTTTCCGAGCATAATGGTAAAAATGCCTTGCTCTTAAGTGTCAAGTGCAATGAGTTTTGACAAATACTTCAATTGTCTCTCACCCCCCTAAAATATGCAACCTATATCACCCCTGAACCTTCTCTCTTGCTCCCTTCTAGCCAATAACCTTCCATTGTTCTCATTTCTCTCAGAGAGTAGTCTTGCCTGTTCTTGTTTGTTTGTTTTGTTTTTGCTTTTTTTTTTTTAGGGCCACACTCAGGACATATGCAGGTTCCCAGGCTAGGGGTCCAATCAGAGCTGTAGCTGCTGGCCTGGGCCACAGCCATAGCAATGCCAGATCTGAGCCTCATCTGCAACCTACACCACAGCTCACAGCAGCAGTGGATCCTTAACCTACTGAGCGAGGCGAGGAAGCGAACCTGCATCCTCATGGATGCTAGTCAGATTTGTTAACCACTGAGCCACAACAGGAACTCCTGTTCTTGAACTTCATATAAGTGGAATCATACATTGTCTACTTTTCTGTCTTCTTTTGCCCTGCCCATATTTTTTGAAGTTATTCCTTACATGGGTACTGCATTCTTTTTTACTGTGGAATTATATTCTGTTGGATACCAAAACTGGGTTGTCCACTTTCTTGTTGATGTGCAGATGGGAAATTTCCAGTTGTTTTCCTTTTATGAGCAAAGTTAGTATGTTTATTCTTTTAGGGATATTTTTATTTCTCTTGGGTAGATATATATAGGCTTGAAATAGTTGGTGAGGGATAATGTATATGTCACATTAACAAAAACTGCTAAAGAGTTTTCCAAAGTGGATGCACTGTTTTCCCCCAACCATCAATCCATGAGCTTGCTGGACTCTGTCCCCTCCCCAGCAGTTGGTACTGTCGGCCTTTTTTCTTTTTTTTTAAGAGCCACACCTGCGGCGTATAGAGGTTCTAAGCCTCTGCCACAACCATAGCAATCCAGGATCTGAGCTGCCTCTGTGATCTACACCACAGCTCACCACAACTCAGGATCCTCAACCCAGTGAGCAAGGCCAGGGATCAAACCTGTGTCCTCATGGATGCTAGTCAGATTCATTCACTGCTGAGCCATGCCTGGAACTCCCTGTTGGCCTTTTAATGGTTATCTTTTCGGTTGTGGAGTGAATCTCACCTCATGTAAAATTAACCACGGAGTCCCAGTGAATGCTTTCTTGACATTGCTCTCAGTTGCATCTTTTTTTTTTTTAAATTTAATTCTTTTCTTTTGTAATAGTCCTATCCCAGTCTTGATTGGCTCCCAACTGAACTCAGCCTTGATGTCTTCACTTGCCTGTCTCACTCCAGGCAGCCAGGCTGCTGGTCCTGCTCTGGTGGCTTCTCCATTGCTTCAGTCCCTTGCTTTTGGAGACCTTTAATGACTGACACCACTGTGGGGAGTTTTCCAGCTTGTCATGAATTATGACTTTTATGGGGAACACTTCCTTCAGAGCAGAACTTTTTTTGGGGGGGCCGCACCTGTGGCATATGGTGGTTCCCAGGCTAGGGGTCGAATTGGAGCTGTAGCCGCTGGCCTATGCCACAGCCACAGCCACACCAGATCTGAGTTGTGTCTGTGACCTACACAGCAGCTCATGGCAATGCCGGATCCTTAGTGGGGCCAGGGATCCAACCCACAACCTCATGGTTCCTAATCAGATTCGTTTACACTGTACCACGACAGGAACTCCAAGAACTTTTTTTTTTTTTTTTTTTGAAGGGAAATAGGATTCCCATCTGTCCTCCCTGTACGGTTGCAGCCCCTGAAGTTCCTTGGAATTCCTTGTGCTCTTTGAAGTGTGTGCTGGAAATTTGCTGCCTGCCCTGGAGGTCCTGATGCTGTCTACATTGAGAACTTCAGCCCCCAAAGCTCCCTTACACCCCCTTGCAGCCATATCTTAATGCCTATGGAGTCCTGAATGCAAGATGCTGCTTCAAGTCTTAACACCTCTTCCCATGCTGTTTCTTCTCCTTGGAAACAGCTCCCTCAACATCTGCCCCCGGGGGACTAGGACATCCTTTGAGCCAAGATGCTCCAGCGTCCATCCTCCATGACGTCTTCTGGGTTGCTGTCTCCTGCTTCGTGTACCACCTTCCCTTCCACACACCCTGCTGGGCCGCCGTTGTCTCAATGACCTTAATTTCCCCAGTGCCCTGCAGTCGGACGTTCAATTTCCTCTTTATTATGGGTGCAACCTGCTTTCCCTCCGTTATCTTCACTGATTTCCATGCTTTACCCTTGCACTCCTGCCAGCGTGGTACCACATTCTGTACAGCACAACCATCTCTCACCATGCCTTTGTCCTCCCTCACCTGGAATACCGTCTTCCTTTGGTCTTCTTTTTCCACTCCTTCCGGCCTCATATGGGCTACTCAATTCTGTTTCCTCCATAGGGCATCCCAGGACACCGAGAGGAAAGGGGTCCAGGAAGAACATTTTCTCCTCTGAATTATCCTTAGTATTTCTAAATTCCTTTGTCACTCGCCATGTCCTTACTAAAGGCCCACGATCTATTTAGAGAGCTGAGACAAATACAGAGGAAGGGATAGTAGCAGCGTAATAGAGAATCCATGATCTCCCCTCCCTGGTCCATATATAGCCCATGGGAACTAGGACTTCCTGAGGCTCATTCACTATTCAGAGCCTGAGGGTCTTGTGGGAGGGATTCCTAGGTGGAGGCTGTCCTTAAAAAGTGATGCTGATGGCCATTTTTTCATACAGGTCAGAATGGCCATCATTCAAAGTGTACAAGCAACAAATGCTGGAGAGGGTAGGGAGAAAAGGAGACCCTCCTACACTGTTGATGGAAAGGTACATTGGTATAACCACTGTGGAGGACAGTATGGGGGTTCCTCAAAAAATTAAAAATAGAACCACCATATGATCCAGCAGTCCCACTCCCTGGCATCTATCTGGAGTAAATCATAATTTGAAAAGATACAGGCACTCCAGTGTTCACTGCAGCACTATTTACAATAGCCAAGACATGAAAGCAACCTAAATATTACAGAAGAGAGGAATGGATTTTAAAAAATGTGATATATATATATATATATATATATATATATATATATATATATATATAATGGAATATTACTCAGCCATAAAAAAGAATGAAATCATGCCATTTGCAGCAACATGGATGGACCTAGGGATTTTCATGCTGAGTGAAGTAAGTGAGGAAGACCAGCATCATAGGATATCACTTCTATGTGGAATCTTAAAAAAAAGGGGGATAAAAATGAACTTAATTACAAAATGGAAACAGACTCACAGTCTTCAAAAACAAACTTATGGTTACCACAGAGAACAGATGAGGGGAGGAATGGATTGGGGTTTGCAATTGGCACGTGTGCGCTATTATAATGGAATGGATGGTCAATGGGAACCTGCTGTGTAGCACAGGGAACTCTACCCAATATTCTATAATAACCTACATGGGAAAAGAATCGGAAAAAAAACCCTGGACATGTGTATATGTAAAACTGAATCATTCTGCTGTACAGCAGAAATTATCACAACATTGTGAATCACCTATACTTCAATAAAATTAAAAAAAAAGATGCTGGGCATCATGAGAGCAGCAAATGGTGGGAGGACAGACCTAGCTGTGTAAGTGATGCGTAGACTTGAAAAACACTGGTCATTTTTCTCTTTGGGAGAATGCTCCCACCTCTGTGTGGATTGGTTCCGATGCCATCAAGTGTCTTTGGCTGTGCGGTCAAGGGCTGTTCTTCCCCACCCCTACTGAGCCTGTGGATTCACTGGGATGGAAACCATTTTTATCTCGCTGAAAATGTCTCTGGCCCTCTGCTTCATATCTTCTGAGCCTAGCAACTGAGAGCCTGAGGGCTTTTGAGTCGTTTGACACCAGGGCCATCAAAGCAGTCAGCAGAAAAGCCGTAAGCATCTCTAATGGGCTCTAGCGGGAGCCCCCTGGGAGTTTCTGTAAGTCCTGGCTCTGCAGAGTAAAACACCCCAGCTTGTCACAAAGATCGTGCAAGCACACATGGCTTTGGTCTAGGCAAACCATTAACAAAGAGCCCAAGTTAATGGGCAGGTGGCCAGTTTTTGAAGCCCAGTGTCATTTGAAATGAACACAAACAGTGGGGAATGGAAGAAAAGCGTGAATGCCACCGTGTTCAAATTAGCCTTGGGAGTTGCAGACATGGTTGGTGTAGAGTATTCGTCTGGTATAAACTTCACCTCAAAAATGTCCTGCCTGTCCTTGGATTTTGAGCTTCCATTAAACCGACAAGTCTTTCCTTGTCTTCCTCCTTTCGCTCCACCCAGTGTAGACACTGGCCACCACTGTTATCTGGCCAGAGTCTTTTGCCTTTCTCCTCTGCACTGTTTTATTTATTTTATTTTATTTTGGGCCACACCTGCGGCATATGGAAGTTCCTGGGCTGGAGGATGAATTGGATGCAGCTACAGGCCTACACCACAGCCACGGCAACACCAGATCCAAGCCGCATCCATGAGTTACCCTGCAACTTGCAGCAACGCTGGATCCTTAACCCACTGAGTAAGGCAAGGGATTGAACCTGCATCCTCCTGGATACTAGTCAGATTCTTAACTGGCTGAGCCACAGTGGGAACTACCTGCAGTTGGATTCTTAACCTGCTGCACTACAGCAGGAACTCCATTTGGTTCTCTTTAAATGTTTGCATTTGGGGGTATCTTACTGGTAAATCACTTGGAACAGTGGTTTGCAAAATGTAGTCCAAAGACCACCAGGGTCTCATAAGACCCTTGCAGGATGTCTGTGAGGTTGAGGTTAATTGTCATCTTCCTATTAAGGTGCTATTTGATTTTTCTTTTCTTTCTTTTTTTTTTTCTTTTTGCTTTTTAGGGCCGCATTCACAGCATATGGAGGTTCCCAGGCTAGGGGTCTAATCAGAGCTGTATCTGCTGACCTACACCATAGCCACAACAATGCTGGATCCTTAACCCACTGAGCAAGGCCAGGGGTCGAACCTGCAACCTCATGGTTCCTAGTCAGATGCGTTTCCACTGAGCTGCGGCGGGAACTCCCTATTAAGGTGCTATTTGCATTTTCTACTTGTTGAAATTGCTGGAGACCCTTGTAGAAAGTGTCGAAACCTGGACCAGTGAGGCAAGAGCAAAGTGTTTGGGCCTTAGTCCAAATCAAGGTAATAACACCGTGTACTAGAAGTCAGTGCAATGCCTACACACTTTTCTTTTCCTTTCTTTCTTTCTTTCTTCTCTT